>NW_028301596.1:42292500-42592500 GCF_987345545.1 Pholcus phalangioides | reverse complement strand
GTCCAGTTTTTTCAACGATGCTTATTCAAATTCATAATGAAAAAGTAATTGAATTCACTGAAACCGCGAATAAAAAGCGTTTTCATGTTGTTGACATTTGTCATTCGTTGGAATGTTTTTTTCATCAGATTCATTTTTGTTTACTGCAATTTGTAGCAGGCCCCATCCTTTACCCGTTTCTACACAAGCTTGTTTAAGTTTGTCATAAATTACATCTTTTGGCTACAATCAGCAATATCCCGTATTTAGGATCGCAATTTTCCGCATTTTCCCCGATGAGGTATGGCGAATCCAAGTATGAAGGTACCCATAATTTTTATTTGAACCCCATATGAATATTATAAGTACTAATATCAATTACAACAATTTAAACATTTTTTCATTCATTTAGAATCGAATTATCAAGTCTGCCTGCGGATTACCTATGCCATCGTCACGGACCACAGGTTGAGAAACGCTGCCTTACGCAGTTCGTCATAATTTTTTTTTTTTTTTGTGTGTTTAGAAGTTACAATGCTAAAAATTGCCATCGACTCGCGAAGGAGTAGTTTTTTGTTCTCTTATCTGGTGTCAAAGGTTAGCGGCTGGTTTTAAAAATTTCATCAAATGTTATGGTGCGTTTATACCGTCCCGAACTCGGGCCTCAGCGTCACATTAGGGAGAAGAATTGCCTGCCTTCGATTACGGACTTCCTTCTTGGTAGAGAAAGGGGTATGGCGTGCATGCTTACAATGTGCGTGTGTGCGTATGTCAGTGCTGGCAGAAGGAAACAGTCATGCCTTTTAGCTGTTTTCGTTGATCCTAATAACGTATATCCTCCCCGAAATATTTGCTAATTGACCGAACCTCCGCTTCTTTTTTTGAATAGCGCAGTGCAAGTGGCGCATTCCCCGCATGTTTGTTTATTTCCCGGTAGCCTCTCAATCCCAACCCCTCTCCCACCATGAGCGGTAATTTTTCGAAGTTTTCTCTGTTCTTGGGAAATGAACAGGGTAATGGTTTTTCAGCCGTTTAGATGGGGATGATTTTCATTAAGGTTTTTTTTCCGCCACGGGGCCTTGTCGAGTGTAATGAGCAGAAAAGAGGAAAGAATGATTATATATACCACAAGTATCACCGAGGACAAAAATATATGCTAGACCTTGCAATTTTTTCCTTGGAGAAATTTACAAAATAGTGCGTTTACATGCGTCTAATTTCAATTGAAGCATTCCGGTGTAATCAAATAATTTGTCGAAATTTTCGCATAGTTTCAAACTTAGTTTTGTTCTAGCTGTTGAGTAATAAACTTCGCGTTTTGAGAAGAGTTAGAAAAACTGAAACGTCTATATTTTCCCCTTTGAATTTTAGCTAAATGTGTGCCCCAAACATTTTCACGAATAATGATTTGGCAATAACAGTTTGACCCCGTTGTATACCTTTTTACTGAAATCGCAGGTATAATGAAAAATATTTACAATTATTTTTAAAACAATTATCCCAAAAATATTTTTGGAAGAAACGGAACTTCCGTAATGTACACCAGTGCTCTAAGACTGTGAAATTTATGAGAATTTCATTTTTTTTTCGTCTTTTGCCATAGCCCTCATTGACGTCTTGTTATGAACATTCGAAAATGAGTTTCTACGATCAATCGCTTAGTGAACGTTCAAAACGAGGAAAATTGTTCTCGTGAATCAGCAAAAAAATTCTTGTCACGGAAAAATCATGCGTTGAAATATAATTACTGAAATAAACGTAAAGAAAAGGCGTAGTTCTTATTTCAGGGATCTCATATATAAAATCAATGATGTAAATGCGTATCTGCTGTTAAAAAGAGTAATTTGTTGCTTACTGGACTATACAGGGTGTCCTGTAAGTGCTCTAACGCGGCCTTTTATGTCATCAACCTTCCATCGTAAAGGTATGATTCTAATTTAACAGGCGTTCAAAAATTACTCTGTGCCAGTTTTGAGAGTGAAAATACAGTGTGTATCAAAATCAAAATATCGAAATTTTTTTACGTACCTCCTGTGATATAATTTTTTTTTTTTTTAATAATTCAAAACAGCACACATAAATACATGGACACAAATATACAAAATAAAATAAAGACAACAGAACAAAAGACAAAACATACACTATGCAGCTCTTAGGGACCCATTTGGTCCGTCCTAGAGCTTAATAAATATTATATATAATCAACGGCACGCTCGATTTATATTTATTTCATTTCATTCATTTCTAATTGGAAAGTTGTTGCCCTGTCTCTCTTGATGCCAACAAAAAAGTCCCATGTTTCTAAGTGCAATATTCCCAGAGATATTCAAATTCGAAAAACGGAGGAAATTTGGGAAAGAACAGCGTTAAATGCGGGTAAAACAGTTTTTCGCATTTAACACTGTTCTTCCCCAAATTTCCTCCGTTTTTCGAATTCAAATATCTCTGGGAATATTGCACTTAGAAACACGGGACTTTTTTGTTGGCATAAAAAGAGACAGGGCAACAACTTTCCAATTAGAAATTATATCACGGGAGGTACGTATAAAAATTTAGATTTTTTGATTTTGATACACACTGTATTTTCACTCTGGCACAGAGTAATTTTTGAACGGCTGTATGGAATAATACCTTTACGACGGACGATTGATGAGATGAAGGCCGTGCTAGCACCTACAGGACACTCTGTATATCTTTACTTTGTGCATATCACTGATTACATTATCCAATGAGAGGACCCACATTTATATTTCCCCCAGAAGATTAACTCAATGGTTGATTGTAATGTTCTCTCACGAAATGTCCTTACGATTGGTTGTAGAAAAACAACACTCTTACTAACACTTATCCTGTACCAAGCCTCTTCAATTAATGAAACATTGCATTATTACTTTTTATGGGTTTGCTTATTTCACATCCGCGTTTCATGTGGTATCGAACTTACTATTTTTTTTCCCAAGAGCTTGCGGTGGAGTTGAATGTTTTACTACGGAGTCAACCTCCACGTCAAACGTGTTACTCCGTTGGGGAGAATGTGTATGCAAATGATATTGGACGCTACGGCACCAACTCATCGAAATTGCTTCATATTTTCGAATTTGTGGTGTATACGGCTTGATAAATTTTGTGGCAGAGAGAAAAAGAGTAACTGCTATGCTATAGAGGTTGTCTGTGGAGGTCGTCTTACACCTGTCCTATGCCCAGCGGAATAACGTGTTAGGTGTTGCAGAACTTCCAAAAGCCGAGTTATTAATTTCAGATTTTTTATTATTGTTATCATCTTCTTTCAATATTACGCAATTTAATCTGTGGCTTGTTTTGTAAATGGGGAGCGGGGGTTGGGACGACAACCAAAAAACGCTTAATTGAACTTTTTTGTTGTGGGTGACGAATCTTAATGATGGTAACTGGCATCGCGTGCAGATCATATCACATTTAACATGAAAAAGTTACGCGCCGTGGTCTTAATTCACTCAGTAATTTCTCCATCACTAATCTTGTTTGTATGTTATAATAATGAAGTTGCTCTGATCCCATTTTAATCCTCTATATAAACATAGTTTTTTTTTCTTTCAATTTGACGCCGTCGGCGATGCCTATTCTTCAGAATGGCAGTTTGGGGGGGGGGGGAACCGCGGCATTTTTATTTTTAGTTTCAGCTAGTAGTAGCAGTTTGAAAAATGCTGAGAGAGGGATGGATGGCTGGTGGATGATGTTGGGATGGAGGATAAAGAGTACCCGCCCACGTTCATACTGCTCCTGCTGCTCGGTGTTGGATCCAGTTGGCGTCTTCGATGTCTATAGTTTTTATTTTTTAATTTTTCTCTTGACAGTCGCATTTTACTTCACTTATTTTTTTTATTTTATTTTGTCACTTTGGTGTGCCAGATTTGTTCGAGCATTGCATTATTAAGTATCGAAGCACTTGACCCTTCTCTCATACTTCTACGTTTTTTTGTGAACTCGTCCATTTTTTTTTTCTTTTACTACTCGTTTGACTTCCTAGCGATTAGTAATATATTTTTTAGAACTTTTGATTGTTTTTACTGTTTATTACAACCAGATGTTTTCATCTTTTTGACGCCTTGGGTTGTTTTGATGCTTTTCTCTGAGTGGGAGAGGAGGGGGTTTATTATGTATTTTTTGGTGCCATCATGTGTGGTGGCAGTAAGGAACAACAAACTTTATGTGACGAAAAATGTTTTTATTATTCATCGTTACCAATCTCAATATTTTCTGTGTTGATAAGAGAGCACGGATGTTTATTTTCATGAATATTTGAACGATTCCGGTTGTGGTTCCATCTGATAATATTACCCCTCCACCCAGAATAAAAAAAAATCAAATTTTCCTCTTCAGAGTGTTAATTTTTACATCGTACATCTTTTAAAATCGATTTTTAAATCTCTGCATTGTTCGTAATGGCGGGAACATTTTTTCCCTTTGCTATATCTAAAATATATTCTTGATTCATTCTTCCGTAGGTAAATGATTTATCCACCTTTTTAAAATCAAAAAAAGTCTCTGAGATAAAACAGATTCCCAACCTGTGGTAACCGTTTTTCCGTGGGTTCGTGGTGGTGCGAACTGCGTGTACACAGGGCCGCAACCAGATGCTTCGTCACCCGGGGCAAGTGCGCATTTTGGCGCCCCCTTGTAATGAACATAGGTTGAGAATAAGGAGTCTATGAGGCTTTTTGGATTACGTGATATTTCTCTCTTTCTTTGAGGGACATACAAACCGTATCCAATGTAGTCAACATGGCGACTTACTGGGCAGATCATGAAAGAACAAATCTAAACTGCAGAAATGTAGAAATGAAATCGATTTTTTTTATCATTGTGATGGGCACTAAATATTTCGAATTTTTTTTGTGTTCAAGTTCAAACTTAAACTATATGATTGATGCAGTTGGATATTAAAAGACAAAACGGAAACATTAATTTTCATTTTCATGCTTGAGAAGATATAAATAAAAAGTTGAAATCAATGTGTTATTGCATGGATATCCAACTCAATAGTAGGTCCAGCTAATTATTTTATATTTCATTTTCTGGGCTTTGTATCTCTTAAGTGAACTCAATATTTCGAAAATCAAGAATCCAATTGACCCTTTAAAATTATTGATGTGGTGGAAAACCCTATTAAGTTTTCGCATTTCCAAAGTAAAATCTGCAATTTTAACATTGATTCCTAAGGGGGAATATCCTGTACCCGTCCTTCAAAGTGATGCTGATGTCTATGCGAGAACCTCATAATGAAAAATCCCATGTTCTGAGCTGCCTGCAGTCGCATTCATTATAGAACTAAGGTCGGCATTACGCTATAAAAGTTTGATAAAAGTTCGTTTATAAAACTTGAAAAATGCAACCAATAGGCGGATTAGTTAAGTTCCCTCGAATCTAAGATGTGCTTATTAGTTATATTTTCCAAGTTTGATAAAATTTCTTTAATAAATTTTCAAAAATGCAACCAATAAGCGTCTCGGTTACATTTGAGCAAACGTAACCGAGGCGCTTATTGGTTGAATTTTTCAAGTTTTATCAAAGAGCTTTTACAAAACTTTTATAGTGTTATGCCGGCCTAAGCAACATGATGAAGGGATGGGGAGCGGGAAGAATTTTCTAAGCCTTCAGCGACAGAATTTTTTCCCAAAACCTCGGATTCTTAATAACCATGTGCGTAAAATGAATTTTACCAACAAAGCACTTTCTTGTAAACTCAACGGCATATTCAAGAGTGAAGAAATAAAATCGACCAAAATTATAACATACATTAAAAAAAAATTAGATAATATGCAATGGTTTTTATGTATCCTTTAACCCCTGCTATCCTTTGCTTATTCTATTTCTTCTTTGGGAAAGAGTTGCATCTACATTTTGTGCTCTCCTGGAGCTTGAGACAAACAGCTGAAGCATTCTTTCTACGATTTTTCCCATCGACATGCCTCTTTTTTCTGCATTACGCCTGTGTATAGTAGAGTTGGTGGGGGTATTTTCGCATCTGTCACTCGGATTCTTTTTAAATGTCACTGGCCCATGGAATTATCTTGTTTTCCTGTGTCTGACCAAGTCTGCGAATTAAGTAGTTCCCGAGCACTGCGGCAGATGCGATTTTTCTCTCTGGAAACATACCTTCTTTTTCCATCACTTGCTCCCTCCTAGTTCGGCTCATTAAACACGTTTGCGTATCCCCTCTCTATACCACCAAATTTTCCTTTTCTATTTCTCTCTGTGAGTATCTCCACCCTCTTTTTGTGATATCACACACCACATACAACTTCTATGTGACTGTGCGAGCGTGACTCACAGCGTTGTGCCGCCACTCACAAGAGTTTATTAAGTGCTCCGCGACAATGTGCGCGTATTTCGGTTTTCCAGCCGGTTTTTCGCTCTGTGCTGTGTAATAATATTTGTCGTGCATGTTTTTCATTTTTTTTAGTGCTAGGCTATTGTAATAACTTTTTTTTCTTGTCTCGCGGTCGGCACGATTCACTCACGGAACCTATTTCTAGCTGTCTGTGGAAGGTTTCGTGTAATGCTGTCCACAAAAGCTAGTTAATAAAAATAAGTAAATAAATAAATAGGCTGAAATTTCGCCCACTGTATGACATGAATTTGAACCGGAAAATGGGTGATTACTTTCTAGGTGCTTCTATTGTTCTTTCTTACTCTTCATTTTGGCGGATTTCTTTGTCTGATACACTGTACCTACTTGGAATTTTTTCTTTCCATTTTTAATATAATATTTACATGGGTTATTGTTTTTTGTGTCATTTTTCACGCTTGTTAG
Organism: Pholcus phalangioides; assembly: GCF_987345545.1. Lineage (NCBI taxonomy): Eukaryota > Metazoa > Arthropoda > Arachnida > Araneae > Pholcidae > Pholcus > Pholcus phalangioides. The sequence goes on along the minus strand of NW_028301596.1, from coordinate 42,585,728 downwards.
AGACGTTGCCAACGTGTTATTACGTCTCAAAATAGGATTTATGCAACGTGTTTGAATCTTTTTCAAGGTTTTATTCACTATACTGTATACGCTATCGCGTTTCAATAGCAAGTGATTAATTCAATTGTTCGTTTAATCCAGTTGATTCAATTGCAATATTCTATACTTCACCGATTTCAGCACTTGAGAACTGAGTTATATTATTATATTACCATTTTTGAACAAAAGTGCTGACACGCAAATGTTTTTGTTTTTCCGATAAATTTGTGAAATTTAAACATTTGCATTCAAGATTAAATTTAGATGTGTAATATACTGTATATATTTTTTCGACATAATTTTGAACAGATAAAATTTTCGTGATCGACATTCTACAAAGATTTTTGTCAGGCTAAAGAACCATCCCATGTTCTTTTAGCACATTCCAGCGTTAGAATTGAAAAATAAAGTGAATTGAAAAATGAACACGGGAACCTAGTGATCCTCAGACGTTATGACTGGTCCACGAAACAAAATCTGTTCTAAGGGGCCGTTCAAGTATTACGTAAGCAAATTTTTAGCCATTTTTTACCACCCCTCCCCCCCCGTCAGCAAAGCGCTGACCCTCTTCCCCCCCCCCCCCTTGTCAGCAAAATTTCGTCATCAGCTCTGCCCCTCTGAATCCTAACTCATATTTTCATAAAGGGTGGTTGCTGACGTAAGCATTATCCAAACCCCCCCCTCCTCCCTTGTCATCAAAAGTCAGCAAATTGGAACCCCCCCCCCCCATCGATGATGACGTAATACTTGAACGGCCCCTAAATAATAATTTTCCCAAATATATTAGCATTCGGAAGAGTGGTATACCAGGAAGGGGGAGAGGGGTGCAAAAAGCCATAAAAAAGTGTATCGCCCGCTGGGAGGGGTGGGGAGTGATAGTGATAGGAACCGAGACACCCAGGCTCTGTCACACTTGGTGATATAAGCACATTGTCCCTGGGGACTCGGGTGCCTCCGCGGAACCTAACCCTTTATTGAGCTTGAGAAAGATATATTACATACATGGACAGGTGCCATTACGCACCTCGCCAGTTAACAAGTATAAAATTTATGATCGATTGAATGAAATCGATCATGAAATGGTGATTCATGTAAATAAATCACAGGTTATAAATCACGAAATCATCATAATAATCGCCATAATCGAGGATAGTTCTTGATAAAATTTGATCTAATCGCTGCACCGTGTAATTTGATTTAATCCAAAGACATTCGTGAGTAATTGCTGCCTGTATACAGTTTTTCGATAAGCCCACGTGGATCAAACTATTCAGGACTACTCAGGCTCCTCTTCTTTTTCCTCTTCTCTAAACAGATGTACGAGATCGCTGTCTGGGTGTAGTTGACGTCGGATTCTAGTGGATCTCCTAACTGGCATAGGTGGCTCTCATCTGCTACTCTAGAAAGCGGACCAGTTTACGCATTTTACTTTTCGAATCTTCCCGCTTCAGGATGCACTCAAACCAAGGTATTCGCAGATGTTCAGCCGGCTCTGTGAAAAAAAGTGGAAAGCCGTTGTCTTGGGGCATAGAATTACGTAGTGAAGAGGCGTGCCTATGGCCGAACATTGTTATTGGTCCCGCGGACCACCACAATATATTTCTTGGTGGTCCGATTGTTTAATCAGTGGTCTCGGACCAGCGGACTACTAGTGATTTCAAACGCTGAAATCTTTATTTTTGCAACAACTCCTGTAAGCGACATCATCGGGAGCATGAGCGTGAAGTTATTTGAAATATTCGGAGGGCTCAAAAATATTGGGGGTGGGAGGCTCGAACCTAATACTGTATTTCTATAGGTATTATGGAGATGTTGGAAAATAATTGGTAATGGGGGGGGGGGGGGAGAGATATCCCGGGAAAATAGGCCCGCATAAGTTTACGCCTATGGTCGGGAGTCATTTGTGGGCTTTGAGCCTTGAAACGGCGGACAAATGATTTCCACTAGATTAAAATTATTCCCACCTGTACTTGATCTTATAAACTGGTTTAGGTAGAGCTATAAAAAACGATTTCTGCCGAATGAACGCCGGATATGTGTCTAAAATCATTTACGGCTTAAAGAGGGCCCGTGAATAGGTTTCCTGAGAAATTAAAATTTTCATTAAAAAATGCTTTTCTGCGATCGAAACACATATTTATGAATGTTCAGGTTGAGTCAAGATGTTATGCTGGAATTTGTTGCTGTTCACTTGGCAAATTGATTCCATAGAAAGGATAGTTTTTCACCGTTTCTAGACCGAACAGCTACTACTACTTAACCGTACATGCACCTCGTACGGACCGAAATGCTGATAAATGTAATCACTGGGAGTAAAGTACAGTTTGAAAAAATACTCAAGTAATGTATATGACGGCCGTTAAATGCCAAAAATTCTTCATCGAGATCATTTGCGCTATTTTTTCCCCGTTAAATACCGTTTAGAAAAAAATACAAAACACACTCATATTGAAAGAGCCTGTTTTTTCTTATATTTAGCATTTTAATGCATAAAATTTGTATGGGAAAATTACATTGAGATAACATGAAAGAACATATAAGTCTATAAGGAATTTATATTTTATTAAGTTTGCAATCGGTGCACTCGCTAAACAAAAGCGCATTTCTCACGTTTCACTTTGCATTGTTCTATGACTTCATTTTTCATAGAAGTTACTGGGAAAGTAATTTAACTAGTCATGGCCCCCCCCCCCCCCATGTAAATGAGCAAATTACGGAACTAAAACATATCGAACCGGTTTTTTTGTGATAATAATCCAGCTTGAATTTACAGGAGTAGTCTTCAATAAAACTTCGTGATGAGTTTACTCCTCACGAAGTTTAAAGGTTAAAAGTGCTAAATCGTCGTGAGGTGGTGAAATTGTTTACTGTGAGGAGGCTATCAGTCATTTTTTTTTCGCTTCTATTAAGCTGTAGAAATAATTAGAAAAAAGTTTTGATTGAGACAGGATATTGCTGTTTCTGAATGAAATGGACCTTTTTAGCTTCTTTTGAACGCTACCTATCTCTGTATGTATGTCTTCAAGGCTATATTCCTATCCCTTGTTACAGTCAGGCCTCTGGATCTCTTTGCCGGAAGGTGTGAAAAACATGAAATAAGGAGAGGGAGTAAAGGAAGGAAGCAGGGACAAGTAAAGAGGAAGTGAAGAGCCTTAGCTCTGTTCCTCCTATAACCGGATGTTCTTGTTGCTCTACTTTGTATTCATCTTTAGTTCACTGTGTTTACGCTGTTTATGAGCATGACTCCTCAGTAAAAACCAAATTGGCTGTTTCTGTGTTTACTTTAGGGTCCATGGTTTATCCTCACTTGGATTTATTTTTTTGGCGGGAATTCGCCCCCCCCCCCCTCCATCTCAACCTTACTGCATGCAGTGCAAGGAATATTTTTTTTTATTTGATCTTTAATATCCCAATGATAAGTCATCAAGATCCACATCCACTTTACTACAGAATGATGTTTTTTATGGCTTCATTGGGAATTTTATTGCTGCTGTTATCCCAAGTTGATTTTATCAGCTCCTGAATTGACATAAATTATTCTATGCCGTTTTCATTTTGATCTATGATGACCATATCTTGAAAAATTGATATTATAGATCCCAATATAGTTTGTAAAATGAATATTTATGTACAAAAAACTATTTTGATACCTATTTATTGTGCTTTTTAGCTGATACAAGGAAAATTATAAAGGAAAATACTTACTTCTAACTGGGTGGTTACTCGGTTTTGAAAGTTCAATTGATTATAAAAAATACCTTTGGAAGTCATGGATTTGCACATAATAAAAATGGATGCTGTCATCTGTTGGTGGAAATAAATAATAGTAATTGCAAAATTAGTATGAAATTGATATGCAACAGTAAGCAAATAAAACAGCAAAAAATGAGGAGGGCTGATAGTTTGGTGTTTCCATGGAGGCATTGTTAGAAATATGACTGTAACAGTAGTTGTGTGTGTGTCGAACTGTGTGAGAAATTGGGAGATTCTGTCGTGAAATCAGGAGATTTGGGAGTATTTATTGAAATTTTCAAAATAATTTAAGCACTAGCTTCACAGGAGTTAGACATGAGGATGTGCTTTCAGATTTCTGAAGCTCTGAAAAGCAACTACAGCAGAAAGTTAGAAATTTGTAATGCTTCTGGTGTAATTTGAATCACAATTCCAGTAAAATATTTTGTGATATGTTTAAATTATTACTTAAATTAATAGAACATAAATTAATCACTAAAATTTATGTTCTATACTGCAGTTCTTTGAAGTATGTTTTTAGTGGCAAATAAATTTTATAAAAACAAGTTTAAAAAATTATAAAGTTAAGAAATTCGAATTCAGAATTTCTTAACATGAAAAAGTTGGAAAATAAATTTATTTTAGTATATAATAATTTAAACTTAAAATTCATGGTTTCTCATGATGTTGTATGTGAATGATTTAAAGATATGAATCATTCTAAAAATCATTTCACAATGTTTTTTTGAAATTTCTCGGATATATCCGAGTTCAGCTCGTTCAGGGCCTGATTTTCGCATAGGTATGAGGGGCGTTTGTACAGGACCCATAGGCTTTGGGCCTCCAAAATTCAAACACCATATATATCCATTGTACTGTATAACCAAACATCTTTGGCCCTAGTTGCTGTTTGTTTCCTAGCGAGACCCTAGAGCTCCTTGTTTCCTGCTTTGCCCTCCCCCTCCCCCATATCAAAGTCTAGCTCAGTAACTACTGTAGGTGTCTCAATTTGAGATGCTTTCAGAAAAATGTGTTTTAACACTAAATAAAGTGTGTGCTTTTGATTATCTGCTATTGAAAAACTCAGAAGAAAACTATACTTGGAGACAGAGTTGAGATTAGTTGCAGCATATGGAAGTACATGATAAGGCACTCTTTATTTCTTTATACTTATCTAGAAATCACCAATTTTCATGTCACTGATGCTACTGTACCCAAAGGTGTACATGGGGGAGGGGGCAAGCCAACCAAAATTAGGAGGGGAACAATATTTTTGTGAAGAAATTAAAACATCAAAAGAAAATACCATTTATATGCTATATCAACCAATTTCTGTTAATTTAAATGCTTTTTAAAGGGTGGCAGCTGAAAATTTCTTTAAAAGAAAATTTTTGTGCGCCCCCCCCCCCCCCCTCCCCCGCATAGGTCAATCCTGCATATACCTAGTTGTGGCATTGATTCTATGAATTTATTTCAAAGCTGATTGTGTCATTCATACTTCAGTCATTGAAATCCATTAAAATTCAAATAGATTTTATGGGAAATGAATATAATGAAAGATAATGATAACAATTATTTTATTCAATTATAATTGAATAAAAAGATAATGTGATTATTGTACTTATTATTTTGCTGATAAATTGTGTTTCATCTCATTTGTATTGTGCTAAAATATTTTCTTTCAGTTAAACCAGCAGTTCAAAGGATAAAAAAACTAAGATTCTCTAGAGATGATTTTGAAGTGCTCAAAGTTATTGGAAGAGGTGCCTTTGGTGAGGTAAGTTGTTGTACTCAGGAAGTGTGTTTTTGTTCTTTGAAAATATCTTAAGTGATGTAAAAAATTGTATGATGCTTTTCAGTCGAATCTCTAGTCCACTGATTTTTGGTTTGATAAATCTAGGTTAATATTCCAGGATTGATTATCCCCTATATGCATAAAGTGATGCTACAAAAATAATAAAATACTTACATATATATAATTTTTTCATTAGCATAATATTGCATCTCTCATAGCAATGTTTTCACCTGATTTAACCTTTTATTTTAACTACACAACCATTATGTAATTACATTCAAAATTGATTAATTTTTTTTTTGTTTCTGTGTAATTTTAGGTGGCTGTTGCAAAACATGTGACCACAGAGAAAGTATATGCTATGAAGATCTTGAATAAATGGGAAATGTTAAGAAGAGCAGAAGTAAGATTTTTAAATGCATATATCAATACTATTTACATGCACTAAGAATAAAAAAAGAACGTAAAATTAATGAAGTTAGTGAAAACATATGAGGGAGATTCTTATGAAGTAGGGCAAAATTGGAACATACCTACAAAAAATAATATACAAAAAAAGCAACAAAAAATTTAAAAAAACATCTTTACGACATTTCACCTGTTGATAAATAAAATGTAGTGAGCAGTGAAGTTTTATGGGGAAAAAGTAATTTAGAGTACAAAGTACATTAAAACAGATGTGCAGAAATCCTATATTCTACTCTGATATTTCATCACTAGTTTTATATTGGCATTCTATATTTGCAACATGTTTAATATATTTTGGTACTTCATTTCCAACTTAGGCAATCATTGATACTCGGAATAACTTTTTTATCGCAAAATATGGGGACAACAGATTTATAATTTGTTTTAATTTTGTTAAATTTTTGGGGAAATAATTAACCTCTGCATGGTAAAACACATATCTTACTTAATGATCAGTTTATTTTATTGATTAACTCTATGAACTCATTATCATCAGTCAAAAGCTTGTTAATGATTTAAAAATAATTCAATAACTGCATTATCTCAAATAAGCTTGATTTTTTTTTTAAATTGTTTTTCCTTATATCAATCAATCTAGATGGCTTGTTTCCAAGAAGAACGAGATGTTTTGGTGTTTGGTGATAAAAGATGGATCACCAATTTACATTATTCCTTCCAAGACAGCAATAACCTGGTATACCTAACAAACAATTTTTTCATTCATTATTTTGACATGATTTCAGATTTATACTCAAAATGAATTGATAAAATTTTATACCTTGCGTTAAATGTGTTCATAAAGATATATGCATTGTCATTTATGCATTGCCACCTCAATAGTCATTATTTTAATGAAATTTAGTAAATTATCAAATGACCAATATAAGACAACCATAAATACATTATGGGCATTGTATAGTATTTTATAATGTGTATATATTGTTTATAATTTTTTGATTGGTTTTTAATTGGGTTGCTGTATTTTTGAAATATATGACATCCATATTTGTTATGGGCATCTTTTTCTCAGCCACCTCGTTGGGCATTTTGCCTGTTGCAGGGGTGCAAGAGCTGCGCCAAACTGCGCCGAAACGGTTCTCTTGCTACACGGTGCGCCATGGTGCTGAATCCCTGCGCATTTGCGCCAATTCTTGTTTGTGGTTCGCGGAGGTACCGCTAATGCACTGTTGTACGTCGAATACCCTTAATTTAGGAAAAAGAAATATGAACATTTTGATCACGGGACGCGTTCTTTCCGAGACACGGAAAAAGATGCGGGGGGCGGGAGAAACTGCTTTTTTTTTTCACTTCCCACCATCTACCACAATCACGTTATCTCGTGACCTTGGAAAATAGTTATACTACCTTGAAGTATTAAGTCCTGTACTGTTATTGGTATAACTGGCGGGCTATCAAAGTCCTTGAATGAATATGCCAAATTTTCCGATTTCGGAGACCGTTTTTTCTCCTGCTGGTTATAGGTTATATACTGAAAATAACAGTAATTTCGCTGCTGCCAACCGGCGTTCAAAGACGGCATACATCGAAAAGAGGATTGGTTTACTCGTTTAAATTACCGAAATTTTTCGGAGATCTTTGGGAAAAAATAGGATCTGTAAAAACTCCAGCTAATATATTCATAGTTTTGTCATCTAGCTACTATGAGGTCGTGTGGTTATCGTCGGCGGTTGCCGATCGTAACAATTTCACATCGTGAAAAACCGAATTTGGTGAACAGGCCCGGCTTGAGGGAAAAAATTTTCTGCCCATGCAGAACCTTTTTTTTGGCGCTACGGACCACGTTTGGACCACGTTTTTTTGGTCAACAAACCTTTTTCCACCCTTTCAACTCCATTGGGCACCCCTGCTTGAGTGACGCCCAATATGGCCGCACGGTCCGCCACTTCATTGGTGGGGGAGGGGCATGCTCTTAACAATAGGCAGAGGAAGGAGTTTGTACTAGGAGCATGTGCTCATTTTACATAACTTCTGTGAGATACCTTTTTTATATTAATGTCCTACCTTTCCAAAACATGTTGTTGGAGAGAATGAAATGTTTGCACCCTTTCTTGTTTTTTGCACTCCCTCTCGTGCATTGCTGGGATGGTACATTACTCCCTCACGTATTGCTGGAATGTTGCTTAATATTGTATCACCAACAGAACTATTGATTATGTGTGATGAATGGGTTGCACTACAATGCAAATAATTACAAGAAGTGAAATCAGTTCAGAGAATAGAGAGATAGATATTGGGCAGACATATTCAAACTTCGTAACTTTGAAAGCAGCCCAAAGTTCAAAATTTTGCCAGTTTTGGTGAAGGCTTTTTTATCTTCAGCATATGGTGACGCAGACAGTGAAAGAGAGTTCATTGTAAACAAATAAAGAAAGTCTGTTTGAACATTGAAAAATTTGTCCATCCAATGCTTTAATGAAATAAGACATACAAAATCTTATGTTCAAGGGCATAAAAAATTGGAAAAAAATTGTCATTGAGATACTGTACTTCTCAAAGCGACTCGTGATTCGCAATCTATTAATATGCTATTTTAGGTTGAGAAATTGTTTAAGTAAATAAGGTATTTATATTTTTCTCGTTTTCTGCATTTTGCTTTTAAATTTAATAATTCCTTTAAATTCTGTGAGAAGCCAATTTTTCACGGAAACTCTTATTATATTCTGCACTCACTTTTTTTGCTATATCAGGATGAATAAGATTTTGGTGTTCAAGCTACAGAAATTCTTGCTGTCTAGGTTTTCAGTATGCATGTTGCTTAATTTGAAAAGAGTCTAATAATTTTTATTCATCATTTCACTAATGTATGTTTTATTAGTGACAGATAAGATAATTCAGAAAAAATTTTAATGAATTTTAATTTGTGAAGGAAATTTATTTAGAGTTATTTGTTTCAACCATTTTTAGCAAAACTATGGGCATTTCACAGAAAAATTACTCCTTATATCGCAGATATAGTTCATGTTTAGTTCTGCTCCATTTTCAAAATTTCTGCTCCGAAAATGAAATTTTCTGCTCCAAAATGGATGAGGGGCACTTGCACCCCTGCTGTTGTGGAATTGTATTTGTATTTTCGAATGTGCATCCTGAGCTTAAACTAATAATTCTTAGTAACCTTATCAGTAAAGACATATTTTTTTACCTTCACATATTTTGAGTAGAAGCTGGAAAGTATTAACTTAATTCAAAGCCACAGTTCATAAAAGCGGAGATAGATTTCAAAAACTGGGTGAGCAAGATGATGATTATGTCAATTCATAATGCATATACATTCAATCAGTCATCTCAGTCATTGACATTGGGGAGCACAGCCCCCCATGTCCGCATCTCCATATTACTCCCCCCCACGTAACTCCACCCATGCCACAATTCCTTGTTTAAAATTTTAACACTAGAAAGACAGACATTTTGTTCTATCTAGAAGTACAGATACTGGTCAAAATGATCGGAGGTTGATTTTCGCTATAAAATCTTAATTTTTGTAAATTTTTTTAATTTTTAAATGTAGATATGGGTGTAGGTAAGCAATAGAATATAAAAACTCTGGGTATTTCAAATAAATTTTACAATTACATTTTATTTTTAACCTCTTTGCTCCAGAGGCATACACCAGTGTGTACCTATTTTTTAAATTTTTAATGGTTTTAAATAGGTTTTAATGATTCTTTTTCAAGTTAATATTTTAGGTATATGCGTAAGGATACCTAATTAATTAATTTTTTTCTAATTTTTTTCGTTTTGAACATACAATGTATTTTGACATACAATGAACACAAATCAATTGAAAAAAAAATTAAAATTAATGGTCAGTTTTGGCTCAGGTTTGAAAAGTATAATACCTACCCAAATGTTCCTCATTGCATAACTGATAAAAAAAAATATTTACATTTTAAACATTTTAATTGAAATTGTATAACACTTTCTACACTTTTCAATACCTTCATTACATCAGAAACACATTTTCAGCATACAGATTTTTTATGAATTGAAAATTTGTTTTTGTTAATATACTAGAGAAAAACGATATGTGTAGACCCAAAATTGGAAAAAGGAACCACGGCTAGATGTGTTCTGTAACTGTATGGAGGAACCTCTAGCCGTGGTTCCTTTTTCCAATTTCGGGTCTACACACATTTTTTTCCTAGTATATTGTCTCACCCAAAAGGTAATTCATTTCTGTTTGTTTTGTTGTTGCATAGCAGGACCTGACAATGATCTATTTTTCCTGGTACAGTAGCGCTTATTGTTAGGTAAATTCTGATTCCTGAACAAATAGGGCTCTATAAGCTTTTTAAATAGTTTGAAGAAGGAAATGAACTCTTTGCAGCTTTATTTTTCCCCTACAAATCAACCAAGCATTTCTTGAGGCTACACCAAATGTTGTGGAAAACATGCACTGGCTAATGAGCAATATGCACACGGAATGCTTTTGAGCCATCTGATCAACACTATACTTTGTTTCGTCATACAACTTGATGGTTTCATAATTTTTTCTCACTTTCAGAATATATATTTCAAAGCATTGAACATAGTAGAAGAATATTTTCTCTTTTTTTTCTTAACCAAAAAACACAAAATGTTATGTCTTTATGTGTAAACGCATCAAATGCATTTCATATAAAGGAGTTACTGATGAATTTCAAGTAAATTTTTTTTTTGATATTTTATTATTATTAATGATATATTAATTATTATTTGATATATTAATAATACTACCAAGGTAGTATTATTCTGCTTAAGTATTTCAGCAAGTAATTGATAATGAAAAACAATCATTATGTCCTCAAAATTCTACTAGCTTTCAAATAATATTGTTATTTGTGTGCTACATTTTTGGTCATATTAGTATTTTTATTTTTAATTAGTCGATCATTAAGGATGCTTTCAATTAGCCATTAGGATGCTTTCAATTAGATATTGAATATATCTGCATTAGTAGAACTTTGATGCCACTATTCAACAAAATATTCACTGCACATGACTATAAAAGGGCCTATAACATTACCTGTCAAATCGACCGGTGATAGTCCTTCTAGGTATAACTAAAAATATCTCGGCTGATTTTTAAAAAAAAATTATGATAGTTGGACAGTATAATATTTAAGCATTTTTAGGAAAAGTTGTGACCTGTGTGATGAAAATCAAGCAAGAGGATCGAAAACTGTCAAAATATCTCGCATTCATTTCTAGTGTTAATAAACTCAACATACAAGCTCTCTACCCCATTGAAGTATGAAGACCACATGAATTGGGGGACATATCTATATAACAGTGTAGAAAAACAACCTGGAATTTATTTAAAAAAAATCAGTTATCCTATCATTATACAGAAACAAAGTTTGCAATTTATATTGTAGTCTTTTGTCGAAATAAATAAATCTATATATATATATATATATATATATATATATATATATATATATATATATATATATATATATATATATATATATATATATATATATATATATATATATATATATATTAATAAAAAATTAATTTTCTGTTTGTGTGTTCTCTACAATTTTAGATAGATCGCCAAATTTTGCATATATACCAAACCGGATCTGACTTGAATTATAGGCTACTTTAAAAGTTTGTCAGATCAGGGCAAATGCCTGAAATGGGCAAAAAAACTGTCGGCAACAATGGTTTCTGGGCCTCAACAACCATTTTCAGAATGTTTATTTTATGTACCGTGGTTCCCCAGCAATGCATTTCAGACATGTATATGCCTTTACAATGGTTTGTCACTCTTTTAATGCTGCCAGCACTATGTATTATGTATATATTATGCTTATGCCTTTATAATGGTTTTGTCACTTTTTCTATCCCCTCAGTAATGAGGCTTTTTGAATAGACGTCATAATCAGCATCACTTTGAGGGACAGGCAAAGGATGATCCCCACAGAAATCATTGTTAAAATTGCAGATTTTACTATAAAAATACGGAAATTTATTAAGGTTTTCCGCCACATTAATAATTTTAAAAATTCAATTGAATCCACAATTTTTGAAATATTGAGTTAAAGATGCATATGTGAAGCCCACAAAAAATTAAATTAAAATTAAAATAATTAGCCAGACCTACTTTTGAGTTGGATATCCATACAATACTGTAGATTTCTACTGTTTTTTTATATCTTCTCAAGCATGAAAATTAATGTCTCAGTATTGTCTTTAAATATTCAACTGCATAAATTCATATAGTTTAGGCTGCTTTAAAATTAATTATGGGCCCATAAAGTACATTGAAAAGATTCCTCAGCTTTAACAAGGCATTTTTTGAAGCAGAAATAAGCAGATGGATAACTTGCAGTTCAAGTGGGGGGGGGGGGGGGGAGATCAAAATATCTAGCTCCCCTTGAAAAAGGGGGAAAATCATTTTTACGTTTCTTTAATCTAGATTTATTTCTTTCATGAGTCGTGCAGGAAGTCTCCATATTGGTTAACTTGAACACAGTTTGTATGTCCCTCAAAGAAAGAGGGAGATATCACCTGTCCAAAAAGCCTCATTAAAGATTAAAGAAAACCCAGGCAGCGCCGGGTATTATAGTTAGTAAATAAAAATAGTGAAAGAGGTTAAGCCGCATACAGCACTCACACAGAGTAACATATACTTCCATCTAACCCACAGCCAATGAAACATCACATATATATAATCGTTTTGTGAGTAATTTGCATACCCCACCACTATAAAAAAAACAACCAATGATCACTGACTTGGCTAATTGAAAGAAATGTTTTTAGAGCTCAATACCTACAGATATAATATAAGCAAGTGATGTAGTATAAACTACTAATAAAAGTGATTCTTTCATTTGATAAACTTTTATTTGATTAAAGTTTTTAGCTTTTCAAATCTTTCACAACAATTTAATATATTTTTATTTAAAACTTCTATCAAATCAATATGCATGTGATATGACTGTTCTTTTCTTTTCAGTATTTTTTAATGGACTATTACTGTGGTGGTGATCTTTTGACTCTTCTGAGCAAGTTTGAGGATAGACTTCCTGAAGATATGGCCAAATTTTATATTGTTGAAATGATTTTAGCAATAAACTCCATTCACCAGCTTGGTTATGTTCACAGAGACATTAAGCCAGACAATGTTCTTCTTGACGCTAGTGGTCATATACGCCTTGCTGACTTTGGGTCATGCCTCAAGCTTCTTGAGGATGGATCTGTGTGTATTTTCAAACACCTTTTTATTTTCTTGTCCTGATGGCTTACTGAAAATTACTCATTCCATGAAAACAAACTTGAGATTTCATGGGTGTGGTGTCATCAATTTGAGATTATACTCCCTAATCATTACTTTAGGACAAAATTTCATTTTCTACTAATGCTTGTTATTGAAATGAAGAGAAAAATTTTGTTTATAAATTTATGTGAAACATCTTGAAATTGTTCACTCATGTTTGTATTATAAATATGCAGTGCTTTAATTTTTTGATAACGCTACACTAGGCTATATAAATGTTTTTCAGTACAATTCAAATTCAGTAATCTGTACTATGCATAAATACCATAACTTCCTACCTATAATTCATGGATCATACATTAAAAACATCCAAATTTCATATTGTGGATTAAAAACTGCTGTGCATTGTTTAAAGCTCTATTTTCTGAGAGAAGTAGTGATAGATATCCATTAGTGAACATAAAATGTTTCATTGGTGGCAGATAGCTAACAGGAATTTGCAAATGCAGATATATGAACTACTTTGAGAGATCCATGTTTTTTTTGTTTTTTAATCAAAGCCTAAAAAGATTGCAGTTAGTTTACAAACGTTAAGTGCATCATCTTGATGCCACCTTTGATGATAAAAAAAAGACCTTAGATCATTGGAGATCTTGATGTAATATTTTATTGAATAATCTTCAATTATATATGTAGGGTTTTTAGTTTTAGTTCTTTTTATTATCAGTAGATAGGGGGATAAATATTATGAAGATGAAGAGATTGGGTTTGGCAACAGTGAGTTTGCCAGGAGAAGTTGGCGGGAAAGGCTGCGTTTTTGTTATGTCTGTCTGTGATTATCTTGTATTTTTTGTGCGCATAGTAAATGTTTAGAAAATGGATGCTGTGTGTTTTTCTCTATGAAGAGCCTACATATATATGTACAGGGTGCTCTGTTAATGGACTGAGAAACTCAGTGGGTTGCTAGTAGGCATCAATAGGAACAAAAATTGCAATGGAACATAGTGTCGCAAACCACTTTGAGAGGGTGGAAAAACGTATGCAAGCTCTGAGTCCAGAGGAGATGAAAGGTGGATGTCAATTGATTGCTGAAGGCATTCATGGGTTCACTCACCATATTTGATGTAAGCAGCGTTCCAAAACGCATATGCTGGGATAGGATCACGCACTGTGGATGACGTAAATTAGCGATATTGTGGTAGTAAGCACGTGTAGCAGTTAGTTGTCGGTTCCATGAGTATTGTGATGGCTGACTACACGAATGAGGAATATGCTGATATGCATCTGATTTACGGTCGAGCAAATGGCAATGGGTGCTTAGCACAGCACATGTACCAACAGCAATATTCAATAAGGCATTGCCCGCACTATACTACCTTTACCATGATCAATTGACTACTATGGGAGACAGGGACCTTCCACCCAGCATGACATGAAAGAAAGATGCAGGGAGATCGCAATGTACGCACTTCTCAAATGGAAGAAACCGGGCTGTAATAGTTTGCAGATTTTTCATGGACAAGTGCACGAGCAGTTGCAGCTGAACTCGATGTTCAGCACACTGTGGTCTGTAATGTTCTGCATAGTCAAAAGATGTACCCCTTCCACATCTAGGAGGTACAACTCCTAACTGAAGATGACTATTCCCGGTGTGAACAGTTCGTGCTGGATGCTTGACGCCGCCACCACATTCTAATCCACAATTTCCTGCCACTGTTTTATTTACTGATGAGGCCAGCTTTATGCGAGAAGACATTGTCAACACACATAATGCACACATGTGGGCAATGGATAATCCCCATGCCAGTGTACTGTGGAAATCTCAAGAGAGGTTTAGTGTCAACGTGTGGGCAGGAATCCTCTGTGATTATCTCTTGGGGCCGTATTTGCAGTCCAAACGCCTGAATGGAGCAACATACCTTTTTTCTCTGCAACAAATCCTCACAGAATTGTTACAAAGTGTGCCAGCTGCAGTGCAGTGAGGCATGTGGTTCATACATGATAGTGCCCCTGCACAATTTTCCCACGAGGTGCTTAATCACCTTGATGTTACATACCAAAGGAGGTGGATTGGATGTGTGGGACCTGTTGCTTGGCCTCCACATTCGCAGGATCTCAATCCATGTTACTCTTTTTCTATATCGTCACCTTAAATCACTCATTTATGCGACGCATATGGACACACTGGAGAATCGTATAGCACAGATTGTCGTTGCTGTGGCAGGCATCAAAAGCATACCTGATATCTTGGAGCGCGTCCAGGAATTGTTTCTATGTTGTTGTAGACCGTGCAATGACGTCAGTGGCTACCACTTCCAACAAATCTTGTAATAATAATTAATCAAATAAATATTTTTGTAGTTATTGTACTTTTTGTTGTTCCAGTGTGACGGCAAAACCTGCATGCATTTTTCACAATTTTCACCTTCTCAATATGGCTTGTGACACCATGTTCCATTGCAATTTTTGTTCCTCTTGATGTCTACTAACAACCCTTTAAATTTGTCTGATCCATTAACAGAATAATGTATGTGTAAATTTTTTTTTGTATCACAAGTTTATAACTTTATATATTTTCAGGTTCAATCAAATGTTGCAGTTGGCACTCCAGATTACATCTCCCCAGAAATACTCAGAGTAAGTTTTCTCTTTTTTTCTAACTATTTTCATTATTATTTACAACATATTTACTCTATTTTTTTTCTACCAATATCTGTATATTGATGATCTTGAAGGTCTATGGCAGTGATGGGCAAACTTTTTTAGAAGTGGGCTAAAAAAAAAAAGAAAACATTTTGGCATGCCAGACATATTTAAACATTGATTCATAATTGGAATTTTTATGCTTAAAAATGAAGTGGCGGGATCTATTGTATACTTTAGATACCACCACAGTTTCATTGCAAATGGGAGACAATGGTTTATCCTTTACTGCTGTGAAAAAAATAAATAAGTATACTTAATAACTTTATACATATTCATTGCATGTGTGTTCCATTTTTTGCATATGAAAGTTTTTAAATATTATCTATTTAAGTTCTCAACTATATTTTCTATATGCGAAAAAAAGAACACTCCCTCCCCATTAAATGAATTTTTTTAACCCTTTAAGCTGCAATTAGAAATCACTACATTCTTCTTCAAAATGCTGTATCTATTTGATTATCTTTTTTAATTAAGTAGGTTTCCTTCCGATTTTCAATAGGTGCAAACTTATGGGTGTAAGGAAAAGTTTTCCATTGACAAATTACATAAATGTGAATAATAATAAATATTTTTATATTTTTTCTTCAGGCAATGGAAGATGGGCAAGGAAAGTATGGTCCAGAATGTGATTGGTGGTCATTAGGTGTATGCATGTTTGAAATGCTGTATGGGGAAACCCCGTTTTATGCAGAGTCTTTAGTCGAAACATATGGAAAGATAATGAATCACAAGGTATGAAGCAGTAATTATGCTAACTGTTACATTTTTTATGATACATGTTTACTTATGATTCACAACTGCTGTGCACATGATTATTCCAGGGTATTCAAATCAGGGTTGTGGGATTTGCTTCCTGGGTCGGTACCCATTCTCCTCTTCCCAGGCTGAATTTTTTGGCCTAAAAAAATAGTTTTTATTTTTGGGCAAAATTAGTTTTTTAAAATGAAAGTTTAATTTGAGGTTTATTCAATTAAAAAATAGCATATTGCATTGCTTAAGAAATATATACTCAAGTGAAAGACTTCAATGAATTTTTTGGAAGGGAAATAGCAAAACATTTTTTTATGTAGCAAGCATACGTTTACACACACAGTATCACAACAGTATTTTTAACTGTTAAAAATTTTGATGAGATTGAATTACTCATTTTAAGGGAGCTTAAACTTTGATGCATTATTGAGAAATGAGAAAAAAGGAAAATAATATAATTTGCAGCTGATTAGGTTATTACAGCTGTCATTCAATTAGTATGATTCTGTTAGGCTAAGTGATAACCCTTGGGGGAGAACTCTCTGAAATTGGAAAATTTGGTATACCACCCTTCATTCAGGGGACACAACTAGTTATCTTGTCCTCTTATTTTTCAACAACCCCAAGGTTATATCAATACAATACAGTACAGTAAAATAATGCTTTATTTGTACTTCAAAGTAGTAAAACTACTTTTCAAGGTAGCAAGCATAGTTCTGATATACCATAGAAAGAGGGGAGAAATGAAAGGAAGTTTTTTCTCTCTCTGCCTTTTCTTTGGGAAAGAACGCATCCCCTGGGACATGTGAACCAAATTTTTAGGCATCCTTTTCCAAAATTTCGGGTATTTGACACGCTATAGTGCATCAGCGACATCTCTCATCTTCTGATGTGTTTTTGTCACCCGGGTCTGCCATAAAATTCAGCAATAATTTTGGTATCAGTTAAGGTACATCAAGTTTGTAGTGAACTGCCTATTTTTTTTCTCAAAAAGTCTGAAAATGAAATTTCTAGCTTCAAGTGTTATTAGTAATGTTCTAAAATTTTATCTTCACCATTTTTCTGCAAATCATTGAAATTTGAGTTAATCACCAGATCTGATCCTTCATCATTGAGATGACTTGATTCCAAACCCGGAGCAATTTTAAATTGTCTGTTGGCTGACTTTTTGATGTTTTAAACAAGGCATCCACCCCCCTCCTCTCCATCAATCAATAGTATCCGCCTATGATTGACAAGATCCACCACAATGGGTTGAAAAATAAACAATCATTTCTGATCAATTTCTTTCACCCTAAAAAGTTGATTTGTGCCAAAGAAAAGGAATTTCTGCGTTTTTATTACTATCATCGTGTGTGGCCTGGCTTTTAAGATAAAGAGTTCTGTGAAAATTACTTTGAGTTAGAGAGGTGAAAATACATTGATTTAGTACAGTAAATGTGGGAATTTTCTTCGGATATAGAGTTTTACAGAAAGAGAGGTTTGACTGTATTCCATTTTATTAATCAAATATAATTTTAATGCATGTGAGGCACATTTATATTCAGACATAATAATGTAAATATATATGCACTTATGTAAGATAATTTGCATCTAAAGAATAAAAAAATTTAAATTCCTCCCCCCCCCCCCCCCGAAAAAAAACCCCTCAGATTTTTTACCCATTACACCCAGGTTTTTTTTATAAAACCCATTTGGGCTGGGTTTTTGTTTTTAACAATCCTGATTCAAAAATACATACTGCATGTAGACTTGCTTCATACTGTTATTAAAAATCTTTTACAATTTCCTCAATGTTTATTCATGTTATATTTCTGTTGATTCATCAAATTTATGTCAGCAATAAAATGAAATCAAAATGAACATTCACACTGTTTGAAGTTTTGAACATATTTTTTTCTTTGTACAGTCGAATCCCATTATAACGAACGGCAAGAGACCGAAGGAATCACTTCATTGAAACAAAATTTCATTATAAAGTAATTCCAGGTTACCAAGCATTGTTTCCATGTAAACTTATTTGGGGGATTAGAAAAGTGTTCGTTAAAAAAAACGAGATTTTCATTAATACGGGATTCGTTAAAACAAGATTTTCGTTAAAACAGGATTTGACTGTATATATTTTCTTAACATGCATGATTACAAGTGAAATAATGTGCATTTAAATTTTAATAATCTCTTATTGTGTACTTAAGCTGATTATGTAAATTCCTACAACCAAAAAAAAAAAAAATAATAATAATTTGAAATGTTTTCACACAGCTTAACCAAGTTCTAGGTTTAGATCTTCAATTGGATACATATGTTCAATATATAACTAAATTTTTTATATTTTGAAGTTCTTGAAACTATTCTTATTATGGCTACTTAGAATTGTTTTGACTTCCCGGATGACCCAACTGTAAATGTGTCTGAGGATGCCAAAGACCTGATGAGGAAGTTGATATGCGGCGCAGAATGCCGGCTAGGTCAGAATGGCCTAGAAGATTTCAAGAATCATCCATGGTTTGTTACTGTCGACTGGGAAAATGCAAGAAACGGTTAGTTTTTTTTTTGGTCTTGCTGTTTGCAGTTACCATTGTATTTTCTCAAGATATTCACGATTTCGTTACAGTGGCACATATTAATAGACACACATCCTAACATCCTAACCAAACGGTGACCCAGTTCATATTCCAAGGAATTTCAAGAATAATTAATAGACATACAGTAAAGCCTCGATTATCAGACATAATTAAGAGTCTGCATTGGTGAATTGAGATTTGCAAATAATCAAATATGCATTCATTTAAAAGTCTCGTATAATCCATTCTGATTATATTTGAATATACCGATGCTTTCAATAGATAGAGTAGAAACCCCCCCCCCTCCCCATGTTTATATGAATTTCAAGAGGCAGAGTCAAAGCATCCTATGAATTCGGTAGTCCCACAACTGAAACATTTTTAATGAATGATCCCCCCCCCCCCAACAGACATAAAATATTATAAAAGTCAGTAGGTTTAATTGCATCTCCGATTCTGCTGTAAGAAAGTACAATAGATGCTTGATAATCGGGCTGTTCTTCAATCTGGCCTATCCAGTAATCTAACGTTTTTTAGGCGGGCTTTTTTTGAGCATATATAGAAGAGGAAAATATGTCACTGTATGTGCTGTATATGTGTGCACGTAGAAGTTTAGTTTATGTAAATGGGCTTTTTCAATTGATATCCAGTAATCTGGTAATTTTGATAATCCGGCACAATGCGGTCTGATATGTGCTGGATTAGCAAGAGTCAACTGCAATTTTAATCATGCTTCAGGAAAATAAAATTGAATTTTTTAAAATCACATTTTTCAAATTGTGGAACCCTTGGGGCTCCGTGCACACTTTCCGGGGGCTCTGAGGGTATCTTAAATAAATAAATAAATAGAAATTATATACTAAAAAGAGCTCAGGGAATCAATAAAGCTTTAGAATACTGCTGGTTTAAATAAAATGTGTAGAACATTACTTTTGCTTTTCTCTCTGAAAGACTGGGTACTATGTTTATGTATACCATATGTCTCTTATTAGCATGCCTGTACCCTCCGAATGCTTACAATGTGTGGACTCTCCCACCCTCTGGGGATAACGCTGAAAACATTGGGGGGGGGGGGGAAGGTCCTTGAAGAACATATGGTCGTCTTTCAAACAATAACTTTTGGGACTCCTTGCATCTGCATATTCTCAGAAACAAGCAATAAACAAATCCCTTAACTGTCCACTCTGAATGTTTATCAGCCAGCTTAATGGTTATTTTTGTATATGCCAACAATCACTTTGAGAAGTTTATAGTTTCAGTAGTGACAATATGCAAGAATTTTTTTCACTGTCTACAAAAATTACATGCATTTGAATACAAATTACATCTTTTAAAAGATTTAAAGTTCAAGTGGAAGTGAGAATGTCAAATAATTGAAGTTTTGTGTTGAGTAGCTGAAACACTATAACATAGATATATAGGAACCAATCACCACCAAAGACAAAAGTCCTATAAGTATGAAAGTTGTATAACTGAGAGACGTATAAACAAGGTTCCACTGTATGTTGACAATGTGGTCATCCTTTGCTTTCCTGGTACAATCACAAAGATTTTTTAACAGCATTGTTTATATCGGGTCACAATGTTGTCACTTCTCCAAGTTCAAGTAATTTTTTTAAGAATTGGTAAAAAGCAATAGTGTCGCTTAATTGTACTTACAAAGTATTTGTCTTCTAATTAACATCTTTCATTAATAATATAACTTCTGAATTTGATTATTTCAAAATCATGGGGGAGGGAGAGGAAATCAATAAAAAAACTGTTGATGACACACACTTATTTTTCAGTTATTTACGTTAATTTTACTATGAAGTTGGAAAATTAATTTGCTCACCTCAATATGTTGCTGATGAGCACAAAATAAACATTAAAAAGCAATAAGATGACACACACACACACTGACTGATTTAAATAAAAAATAATTATGAAAAAATATTTTTTGAATATTAAATATTTGTCAAACAGTTTTCTTTATTACATTGCAGCTACTGCTCCGTATATTCCTGAAGTCAATAGTCCTACAGATACATCAAACTTTGACGTGGATGAATCGGACCTGAAATCATCTGTAAGAACTCACGAACTTGTATTTTGTTTGACTGATTTTTATTTTCAGAATTTCAGTTATTATAATTCATTAAGCTATTCTCCCATAATCTTATGGTGAGAAATACTCAAACTCGTTAGTCCAAAAAAATTTTAAGATTGATTTAAAAAAAAAGTGAATTTTTGCTTATTCTTAAATTGGACTTGATATCCAAAACAGTTACCCGAATTTTGGTATATTACGTATACATTTAATTCTTCCTTTCTACTAATAGGGCATTTTGTAATTCTTGTATCATTTTTAAACAAGACCAAAGAGAAGAAACCATTGTAAAAATATTTGTTTTTACAAGTGTCTGTATAGCATTAAAAAAATTAGAAAGTTGTAGAATTTTTCCCATCATATATGATTGGATTTTTTTTGTATAAAACTTTAAACAATGTGCAGTTCAATGAGATGTATGTTCAATTCAATGTATTCACATCTAGAGTGATAGAAAAACATAAATTTAATGGAAAAAATTTAGTTCTACTTCTAGATTTATAAATAAGAAGAAGTAAAATGTAGATATAAGTAAATGAAGAAAAATAAGATTTTGTCCACGGATTGACAGTTTATTATTTTTTGTCAGTTTTTTTTCTCCTCTGTACAATATGTGTATTGAAATTTTTTTTTTAAATATCTATTTCTTTTCTCCCCTGTCTTACTAGGACTCATCACTTCCAAATGCAAACCCTGTGTTTTCTGGCTTGCACCTGCCATTCATTGGATTTACATACAGTGGGAGGTATATAGAAGATGCATTAACATTAATTTGTGAAATTATAGTATTCATGTGTTTCACTTCAAATAAAAATATATTACTAAATCATTCTCAATTTATCAGCAAAATTTCAGATCTTGGTTATAAACGATTTTTCAATAATCACGACACAACTGACGGCATCATAGATATCAAATTAGAACAAAAAGTTGATGAACTTGAGAAAGAAAAGAGGGAGCTTGCCAGAAAGATAAAAGGTAATGCATGTATTTAATACCTAATTTTAAACATCATATTTTTAATTCTGAATTTTAAAAATCACAATAGATGCAAAGAATGTTGAAAAGTTAGTATTTTTGTGTATCATTATATATAGAAAGTTGGAGAACATTAAAAAAAAGATACTTATCTTTGTTTCGCTAAAAGTATTTAATTCGGTTTTAATTTTCAAATTTAATTTGAAAATTTTGATAATCTTTTTAAAAATGGAAAAAGCTTTTATAACAAAATTAAACTGGGAACACATGTTATTATATTGTAAAATGATGGTCGGTGTGGTGTATACGATGCTTCGAACACAGAAAATTCTTTATTTTCCTTCTATACAAAACATTATTATGATTACATGCATAACTGACAACCATTAGCACTGGAAGTTTAAATCAAACTCTTCTAGAGAGTTTTATTTCAAACCATCTTCACAAGGCTCCAAGAAAGAGTGCTACTGTACCTCCTTGTAAACAGCTCACTTGTAACAAAAATTTTAACACAAATTTATATGTAACAAGCGAGCAGTTTACTAGGAGGAATAGTAGTACTTTTTCTTCTGATCTTAGTCAAGCCTCTACAAAAGTCCGTAATAATCCTTTAACAAAGACTTCATCATATTCTTTGCTGGATGTAATTAGTTTTTTAAGCTCTACTACTCGTATCTCTGGTTTGATAGATTTTCTCATTTCTTTGGCAAGGAGTCAAAGTTCCTCCTTCCAGTATTTTATGAGATACTAAATTTTTTCTCTCTTTTGTTCTTGGTCAACTATTTAGAATATCTGTTGAGCTGAACACACTCATTCGTCTGTTCTTTGAATGTTAAGTGCCAATGTGATGGCTAGTGTAGTGTGTATCGCACTTTGAACATCAAAATTCTTTACTTTTCTTTATTAGTACAAAACATTATTAATTGCTATTAATTACAAAACATTGTTATTAATGTAATTGAAATCAAATAATGTAATTATTATTAATTACAAAACATTGATTACATTCATAACCAACAA
The DNA here is from genome assembly GCF_987345545.1 of Pholcus phalangioides. Classification (NCBI taxonomy): domain Eukaryota; kingdom Metazoa; phylum Arthropoda; class Arachnida; order Araneae; family Pholcidae; genus Pholcus; species Pholcus phalangioides. The sequence goes on along the minus strand of NW_028301596.1, from coordinate 42,562,362 downwards.
CCATTAGCGCTGCTTCTTGAGAAAGAGTACAACTGTATCTCCTTGTGAACAGCTCACTTGTTACAAAATTAATTTTTTTTATGAATTACAGGAACTTCACAGTGTAAGGAAATATATATATACAGGGTGATTATAAAAAAACTATCCCGACATATGGGCCCCTAACTATCATACCATTCACAGAAACTGAATGAAATTTTGGCATAAGGTATTTTGATGTATGCGCTCAAGAATGATATGGAAAACAACAGTGTCACTCTAACAGTTACGGTTACAGTGAGAAAATTTCGAAAATATCAAATGGCAGCACCAAGTTTTTTGTATTGGAATGTGATCTCCATTGTGAAAAACCCTAAATAGCGTTCGAACGGCAACTGTAGCATGAAAATCACCGGCGGTAGATAGGCTAAAAGTGAGGACAACCAATAAGGACAGAGAAGCAGCATAAAATAAAGCATTTTATTGTGTTTCACAAATTTTCCACATGACCTTGTGGAGGACTAATCAGGCTGGGATCTCAGCCGAGGAAACGGTGTGATGAATGAAACGAACATTAATGCTCTGGTGCACGGCAAAGTCCTTTTTACTTTTTCCTTGCCTAGCTCCGGGGATTTTCGTGCCATTCCAACGCTATTTAGTGTTTTTCAGTATGGAGATCACATTCCAATACAAAAAAACTTGGTGTTGCCATTTGATATTTTCAAAACTGTAACCGTAACTGTTAGAGTGACACTGTTATTTTCCATATCATTCTTGAGCGCATACCTCAAATTACCTTATGCCAAAATTTCATTCAGTTTCTGTGAATGGTATGATAGTTAGGGGCCCATATGTCGGGATAGTTTTTTTATAATCACCCCGTATATATATATATGTTGCATAACAAAATGAAATAGTTTTATCCATTCACAATATGAAATTTTTTATTTATACTTTCTGTGGCATTATATCAAGACTGATAAACATTATGAGATTGTTGATTTATCGAAAACTTTTTTGTGTGCAACATAATTTTTTACAATATTATTTACTATGTAAAAAAAAAAATTAATAATGTGCTACACAATTTTTATTGAATAAACTGAGAAAACATTTTAAGATTTGTGTATGATTTCAGAGATGGCAAGTCTTGGATCAGATGGAGATCATATAGCTTTGAGGAGTCATTCTTCTGAAGTTGAAGTAAGAAAATTCCAAGACGAAGTCAATACTTTGAGGAAAAGGAATTCAGGTCTTTTGAAGTTTTTGGAGTTGTATACACAATATAATCCTTCCCTTTTTCTTTCTCAAAAACTAAATTAAATAATTTGTAAAATATCAGACCACCACCATTGGAATAAATGGTAATTATTTAAAAATAAAATATTGATAATGCAATAAAACGTAAATAAAATAAAGATGAGATGTCAGATTTCATACACAGGCTGGAAATATATTTGATAAATTCATCAACCAAAAACTAAAGCACATATAATTATAGTTATCACCATAATTATATATCTTTCCTGATGATATGCGAGGATGTTAATAAGCTCATTGTTCCTAAGAATGAGGGAGACTATTTAAAAACAGCCAATGGATACATTGGACCATTTTATCACCTGGATTCTTACTGTTGTGTGAAAATCTGGTTTTTGACACAACAAGCATCAAAAACAGTCTTAAACTGTCATCAACTAAACTGGCAAAAACCTAAATGAATGCTTTTGGATGTTTTGAACACGTTAGGTGTATAACATGATGAAAAACTTACTTTTTTGCATATCACAATATTTTATATTTTTAAACATTAATAATTAAACAAAATATTAATTATAATTTTCAGTTTTGAATTTTTTGACATAAAAGAGTCTGAAACATGGGCCATTCCCCAAAAAAGTGAACATTTCACATTTGTGAAATGAAAAATTCGAAGTTGAATTTTCAAAATAAAATTGATCTCAAATTCTAGTCAATGACTTGAAGGTTAATATGTTATAAATATTTTCCACTTTGTAATAATATTATTTGTTTAGTTTTATGACTGAAAGCCATGTATTTTGTCCACTCTGTTATGAAAATAAATATTTGCTGAATTAGCAATTGATTTTTCCTAATTTTTTTCTAAATAGTACATAGAAAAGTTTATTTTTTTTACATATATTTAGCTACTTAAAATAAAAACTTTTTATTTCTAACAGACAATGGTTATGGACGAGTTGATCAACTTTGCCCAAGATTATTAAGAAGTCTTCAATGAATAAGGCAAATACACGAAAAATAAAAAAATCATTTTTATTTTTCGTGGTATTTTGCTACTATTTTACGACGATTTTTTGTATTTTTCGTGTATTTGCCTTATTTGTTGAAGACTTCTTAAGACAATGGATAGTAATTTGTAATTTAACATCTTAGTTTGAAGTGTTCTTAAATTGTTTTGCCTGTGAATCCCAAAGCAGAATGTGGCAAAATCTGCCACGTACGTCGCAGAACAATTTGGAAAAATTTTAAGAAAAAGTGTAAAAAACACTATTACATGTATGGGGATTTTTATCACAACAAATTTCCAGTCAGCTGAGGGATCGTCGCAGAAAAGTGCTAAATATTCTGTTTTGGGGCCTGTGAAATGTTTCCTGTACAAGTGGAAATCATTGCAACAGAATGGGCATCATTGTAATAGAGTACACAGGAATGTTTAACTGTGACAAAGATGTGACAAGTACACCTTTATTTTCTCAAAAGTTATATACAAAATGTGATAGGTGACCCAGAGACTCCTGTATAACCTTTGAATAATATTCACCCCATGAGGAAATTCAAAAAACACCCCACCACCCCCATATAGTTTGAACTTTGGTTTGGTAAAAATTTTTAGATCTGGTTGGTCAAAGTGGACCCTGGTCTTGCTCAGCTGTATATTATATCATCAAGATGATTTTTCTTTTGCTTCAGAATTTTTTGTTGAAATTGAATAGTAATTTGATGTCAGTATAAATCTTGCATTTATGCCTCTAACACATAAAAATTTTATTCGCTTAAACCGTGATACACTTGTATTAGTAAGGACTAAAGTTTTTCAAAAACCTCAGTTCCTGGGGCATAGGTGAGTTAGAACAGTGACATCAGTGGTAATAGTATTATTATACCACACTTTTTTCATTTCTGATAGTACTAATAGGTGATATAGCCTATATTAGTTGCCAATAGGGTACTTTGGCAACTAGTTGAGGTACCATACGTACCTTACCCACTAGCAACTAGCTGAGGCTATATCACCTGAGGCACTATCAGCCCTTGCTTCTGTGCAAGTTTGTAGTGTTTGCCAATATGCATGCAGATGAGTGATTCATGCATCAAAATTCAGTTCTGCTCCTTCAAATTTCATTAAAGAGTGAAATTTTTTTTTACAATTTTAAGTAACTTCTTTTTATAGTAAAATTTCTTTCACTAATGAAAAAGAAAAAATACCCAAAGTTTTTCTGAGGTGGAAATTACTCTTCAAAATTATATTTTCGGATTTCATTCATGGGATGGAACTGTCTCAAAGTTGTTATTGAATAAACTTCTTTGATAAGAACATAATCATGCTATATCACTATGGGCTGACATCACTGTGAATAATTATTTACATGTATAGAATTATTCTTTTAATATACTTTTGAGTGATAGTTAAAATTTTTCATGTATCATTTGTAAATTAATACCCATAATTTTGATTGTAGAATACAGAGGGTTGATATTTTTGAAATTTCAGAACTTGAAAAAGAGCTACAGAGGTTCAGGAATGAGCACCAAAAGATTTTGTCTAATAGAAGACAGATGGAAAGTGCAGAGGATGATAAAGCAATTAAAATGAAAGAATTGGAGAAGCAATTGAAGTCTCTAAGAACAGAAAAAGATGATTTGCATAAGGTTAATATGAGTGTTTTATTTTTAAATTGACTTATATTTATTATAATAGCTTTCAAAGCATGTTAAAATTTACTTCATTCATTTAATTTGATTTACTTTTTTTTTTAAATCACAGGAAGCTGTAGAATATGAAGAAAAACTAAGGCTGCAAAGTAGAGAACTAAAAGAAGCACTGCATCAGAGAAAAACTGCTCTAGCAGATTATGCTGAAATCAGTAACAAGTATGTTTCTTATATACTTATATTCACCATTTTCTTAAACTAACAGGGAAAAAAAAATGTTTTTTCTGATGGAATTAGTAAGAATGTTTTTGCACAATCCATGCCGTATAATGCAGCAGTTAATCTGCGCTTCTTCTTAAGATTAGGACATTTTAATTCGATGATATATACAGTCTGATCTCAGTTAATGTGAAACTAAGAAGTGATCCAGACTTTGGTCATTTATCTATTTTTTTTTTTTATTTTTTTTCAACCAAACTTCATGATACTTAATAGTATTGGGAAAAAAAATTCACTTTGGGATAAAAAACATTTTGTGTAAAATAGCATTTCATTTTATGTGGTTTTATGCTAATGCAGTTTTATTGTATTTTAATTTTCACACCGTTTCATGTATATATTCCTTGATTGTTTTTTGATTAATATAATTCATTTGATTGATTTAAAGACTTTCAGAAGATAGAGTCACAAGACAAAAACTAACAAGGCAGCTTCGTGACAAAGAAGAAGAACTAGAGAACACAAAGCAGAAGGTTGATGCTCTCAGACAGGACATGAGAAAAGCTGACAAGTTAAGAAGAGAAGTGTGTTTTCTTTTCTGAAATTAATATTTTCAAAATTAGTGGTGGGGGGGGGGGGACTTCTGTATGATTTTTTAAAAATAATTTTTTTTAATGATAAATATGATAAGTCAGATGGTCAGGAATTTCAACAGCTTGTGCTGTTTTTTTCAGCTTGAAATTCAACTTGAAAGTTCAAAATCAGATGCAAGCCGGGAACAAAGATTGAGAGAAAGAACTGAAGAAAATATCAGGCTTTTAGAATCTGAACTTGATTCCCTAAAGCAGCGAAACATAGGCAGAGTATATGGCCATGGAAACCATGATTTTAACCAAGAAATCAACAGGTAAGTTGTGTTTTCATCACAATGCAAAACTAGTTTTGTTTTGACATGAATGTCGCTCTCCACTTGTTAATACAAGATATGCAGAAGACTGGATGTTGTGAAGATATTTATTATTTGAGATGTTAATTTTTTTAAGGAAGGAAAAAACTCATCTCTGCCTCTACCGGGAGTCGAACCCGGGTCCCTCGATTGCCGGACGAGTGCTCTGACCACTAAGCTACAGAGGAGATAGAGATTTTCCTTCGCTAGAGCGTATATATGCCGAACGGAACCATGCAATGGACGGTGAAACCGATCAGCTAATAGCTCATGGACGACGAGCCACCAGAGGGCTATATATATGACATGAATGTCGCTCTCCACTTGTTAATACAAGATATGCAGAAGACTGGATGTTGTGAAGATATTTATTATTTGAGATGTTAATTTTTTTAAGGAAGGAAAAAACTCATCTCTGCCTCTACCGGGAGTCGAACCCGGGTCCCTCGATTGCCGGACGAGTGCTCTGACCACTAAGCTACAGAGGAGATAGAGATTTTCCTTCGCTAGAGCGTATATATGCCGAACGGAACCGTGCAATGGACGGTGAAACCGATCAGCTAATAGCTCATGGACGACGAGCCACCAGAGGGCTATATATATGACATGAATGTCGCTCTCCACTTGTTAATACAAGATATGCAATATATGTTAAAAAAATTAACATCTCAAATAATAAATATCTTCACAACATCCAGTCTTCTGCATATCTTGTAGTTTTGTTTTAAAAGGAATACCATACTATATGCTGATTGATTTTCATACAAACAATATTTTAGGGATGTAAAAAAGAATTAAATTGTGTATTTTTATTAATTACATAACTTTAGTTAAAGGTATAAGATTTTCATGATATAAATAACTTTCAGGAATCTTTCTAAACTAACTTTCTTTTCTGTATCTCATGGTAACTCGATATTAAATATGCAGTGGAAATGGGCTATACATTCTAAAATGTTGAAATTCGAAATTCAAATGAATGAGACTTTTTTTTTTTCCTCAAACAGGCTTAAAGTAGAGTTAGAAAACATATCCGTACAGCATAAAGAAAATATCTCGCAAATGCAATCAAGACACTCTTTAGAAATGAAAGCTCTTGTAGAGCAGGTGCAAGAAGCAGAGTTAGCTAAAAACAAATCAGCAAAAGAGGTGCATGAACTTTTATGTGGATTTATTTGTTCATAGTTTTGATAGAAATTTTTTATAATTTTCAATGTTGTGTTTTTTTTTCTTTTTTTCAAAACTGAAACTGATGATGTGCTTTTGGTTTTATGCCCCAACCTCCCAAATCTGTGCTTACTTATTGAATTAATATCAAATTAATTTGACTGAAAATTTCAATTCTCATTTATAATGTGCAAAGCTTGTGGTATTTGCTATTTTGTTACCTTTTTTTAAAAAAAAATATATTTTCAGTGATTTTATTTTTATTAGCCTCTGTTAATGAATCAATTATCTTAAAAATAAATTATTTTCACTTATGTTTGCAGATCATTTTACTGAAGGAAAAAATTGAGAAAGTTCGAGAAGACAGGTCAGTTGTTTTCATTTCTTTATCTCTTCATAAGATATACATGAATAATTATCTGGTATTAAATTTTGTTCACCTTATATTTTAAGCAAAAAATTTATGAAATAATCTTGAATAAGATTTGATTTCTCATCCAAATGAAAAAAACAAAGCAAAAAAACCTGAGAAGTTGGTTAATGAAAGTGTATATATATTACACTTATTTGTACGTACAAGAACAAAGTTTTTATATTTAAACTTTGTTTTAAACATATTGTAGCCACATGCTGTTTGGAACGTAATTTATTTAAGGAAAATACAAATTACATCAGAGAGATAACAGTGCCTACAATACAAACGGCACGGCGTGGAAGCCATGACAACCACTTTCTCGTTCAAAAAAAACTTGAACACTACTGCCCTGAGAGCGAAAGAGCAAATCTCGGGGGCGTGCCACCTATATTCATGGATACGGCCCATCTTGACCGTCACAATATTTAATTCATTCAATACCATTTTAATTTACTTCATACCGTAAATTAAGCTATTTTTAAACATCACAATGCTTGTTTACAGCAAGGTGAGATGGGGAAAAAGTTTTGTATCTATAAACTTTCAGTCTTTATGTAATACACAACAATTCTAGTTTTAATTGAAAATTTTGATTCTTTTAAATATTTTTGATTCTGAAACTTCATACAGTCCAAATAGTTGAATTAACAATCATGGCAATAATGTTTATTCTTTGAATAAAAAATAGTTTTGTGTAAATTTTTTTTCTAATCAACTTTTAGAGTATTTAAAAATATTATTTTGTGTGTGCCTGTGTAAGAAGTAGTTTGAATAAATGTTTATGCCCTGTGAAGCACTCTTATTGTGATTACAATATTTAAAGTTTGTTATAAATGGAACTTAGATAAATATTTATTGCTAATTTGTATTTTAAGCTCTATGGAATACCAAGAACAGTTGAATGAAATGAAAAGGAATTATGAAAGGGAAAAATCTCTGTTGCGAGAGGAGGTGAAAAAACTCACCTTAGAAGTTGAAAAGGTAATGGGTTATAAATTTTTTTATGTGTATGTCTGAACTGTAAGTACCATAGATCACTGTTGTTGAGTAATATCTGTAAGTGTATTGTTGTATTGTATTATTAATTGTTTACGGAAAGCATTATGATTCAGTCTGCGTTAAGGGTGAATTATATATCTATGAATATGATGTGTGGTGTTATTTTACACTCCTTGAGAAGGACTTAAGCCTGATAATGGTAAAGCTCTGCTTCACATTCTGAGTAAGAAACCATTATTTCTACTATTAATTGTTCTAATTATACAACCTAAGAAGTCTGGAGGATTGAGATCTGACGAGTATGGTGGATGTTCAATTTTCACCATCCCCCTTTTTACCAGGAACTGTTTGATGATATTGGCTGTGTGAGGGCGAGCATTGTCGTGAACAAGAAACCATGAACCTTGTTGTGCGTACTGAGGTCGTACCCTGCGTAGACGTTTCATGAAACGGGTAAAAATTTCAATGTACCTTGCAACATTCATCGTCATTCCCTCAGGTAGAAATTCCTTGTGGATAATGCTTTGAATATCAAAAAAGGTGATTGGCATCGTTTTGATGCGTGATTTTTCTGCTCTGACCTTTTTCTGACGAGGTGATGCAAGAGAACACCATTCCATGCTTTGCCGTTTCGTTTCAGGGTCGTACCTGAGACACCAGGACTCATCCTCAGTGACAATACAGTTCAAGAAATTTGGTGACTCATCCTGTTCTCAGTTAAGAACCAACGCACTAAACAAGCACTTTGCAAAACAAGTCTTTCACGTAACACAAACGACTCTCAACTGAACAACGGTGGCGGCAGATTGTCAACACCTGCCCCTACACATGTGCAGCGTTTTGCTTTGCCAGTGTTGCCAGATCGGCCGTTCTGACTTCATTCACGAAACTTTATTGTCAGAGGTTGTATATAGTTGAGCGTGTGCCCCTTCTAGAATTTGTTGCAAAATTTGCTTCTGCATTCTGATTATTTCCTTACTCAAATTATACTTTATTGATTTAACCTATGACATGACCATATTAAGCAAAGTATTTACTTGTTAAATGATTGAAGATGATGTCACTCTCTGCTATTACTATGAAAGTTTCAGCAGTTGGCTGATGCAAAGATAGGCCCAAAAACAGTTGAATGTTCTTTATTGGATCTATCTTTGCATCAGCCAGCTGTTAAACTTTTGCAGGGCTCCCTCTCATCCTACTTTTGTCCTACTTTCTTTGTAGTTTGCCCTACTTTCTTTGTAGTTTGCCCTTTGATTGCCTTTTGTTTGCCTTTTGTTTTGTACTACTTTCTAGTTTTTGTCCTACTCTTCCTACCAAATCCCTACAAAATTCATTTAATTGATTTTAATTGAGGAGGGAATCATTGATATAATGCCGAATAATACAAATGTAGTAGATTGCAATTAATGATTCTGCTAAAGCAGAAATTGTATCATTTTCCAGGTTCTGTAGGGGTGTATGTGGACCATTTGGTATATTAATTTTTCTTTTGCTTAGTTTGAGGGTTCAACAAGTGGATTAGTGATTAAAAACTTTTGCCTGGTTGAAAAATAATAATTTTGTATTTACTACTTTATGGTCTTGGACAGTAACTAACATTCATCATTCCAAATGATGGTGCAAATAATTAAACAACATTTACAATGCTCAGCAAAGAGCTAAAAATGAAAGTGCTTCATTTGTCAAGAACAATTACACTGGCATTGAACACTAAAATTTAAACTAATCTTTTTAAATAAGGGATGGACAACAAAAAAAAAAAAAAAACCACCTGGTCCATCTTGAGTTATTTATATCAAATCTTGTAATTTACACGTTTTGTACTGTGATTTGGAAGTAGTCTCGAAACAGTGTCATTCTTAAAAAACTTACATGCCTTTATAATTTGCTGTGTGCATTGTCGAAGAGAGTTGACAGATTGGACTGTGGAAGATTCCAAAAAATAATAATATATATTGTTAGGAGAGGCAGAAAAGAATTATCTGTAGTTGCTAGTACACTGTTTTGGAAAAATAATGTTTTTGTAACGAAGTCATATTTCTCTGTCATTTTACTTTAGCTCAAGTCAATCTTACAGGATACTGAAATAGTGCTATGAAAAAAAAAAATTTTTTTAGGGTTTTTTTTAAAAATTATGCTAAGATTATGTTGTTGTCTGGGAGGGGGGGGGGGCAGCTATCCTAATTTTTCTAATTTTTTGAGTGGGAGCGCTGCTTTCATTGTCAAATGCTGCTGTGAATTAGAGAGGCAGCTCAAATTTTAAATATGAGTCTTTAATGCTCAAGTTTATTTTTGCTATTTTTCAGCTCTACTAGGATGATGAATTATTTTGGAAATCAAATTATCTGTATTTACTGTGAACTAAATTTAAAATATCATTTATTTTAGTCTTCTAAAGCTCTTTCAAAGCAGACAGAGGAAAAAAAGCGGTTGGAGGATGATTTCGTTCAGATTCGAGATAAGAAGGATTCCATTAACCAGTGGGAAGCCCAGATCAGTGAAATAATACAATGGTATATGCTGATATAAAATTTCATATTGTTTTGATTAGAATGGTGCATACTATTATGAAACTATTTTAAGTGGATTATTAGAATTAGTGACTTAAAAAAACTCGTTTTAAGAAATTGGGTACTGTTAAAATTTTTTAAATTTGAAAGTATTCCATTTTCCCATCCTAAAAGCTCCCATTTATTCCTGTATGATATAAACATTTTAAATGATTTTAAAGTTTTGAACATTCTACAATGTCAAGGAAACAGTTATTTTCCGGATATTATGCTGAGGTGAGCTCGGAAAGAAAAGTCATCACGTCTCCGCCGGGACTCGAACCCAGGCCTCTTGCATAATATCCGGAAAATAACTGTTTCCTTGATATCTCTGGCTGAGAAAGAAGCCATCTATATCTCTCTATTCTACAATGTTTTAGGGTAAGTGATGAGAAAGATGCAAGAGGATATTTGCAAGCATTGGCTTCTAAAATGACAGAAGAATTAGAAGCTTTGAAGATGACAGGCGTTTCTTCAACACAAACAATAGTATGAATCAATGCAGTTGTTCTATCACTAATTTTGAATTGCTCCTGCAGATTTCTAAATATCGAGAAATGTTTTTAGACATAGCATAAGTTGATGGCTTTCTGTATTGTAGCCATCCTTTCATATGTAAATACATTTTATGCTAGCTTTATTAATGAATTTTTATTGAAAAAAAAGTGTCTCTGGAAATTAAATGACTTTCTTGAATCAATGTAATTAATGCTATTGTTGAAATGCTATAAAAACCTTAGTGTTTTTGTGTGAAATAATTTTAAGCTTTTTTTTATTTGTCATAGGATAAGAGTTGGAAAAATAGAAGGTCACAAAAGCTAGATAAGATGGAGCTTTTAAATTTACAATCTAGTCTCCACAGTGAAATACAAGCAAAGCAAGCCATAAGTCAAGAATTGAGCAAAGTCAGAGCAGAACTTGTTGCTGAGCAAAAGTTAGTAACACATGTTCATCAATTTGAATTTTCCCCTCCTATGTAAAGTAACATAATTTCCTAAAAATGAATTTATTTTGCAGAAAGTTATTTTACTTGAAACTCTTTCCACTAATTCAAAGCAGCGGCCTATTCAGACATTCTAACTTTGAGGGATACTAATGAATTTTTATAAACATTTCTTTGTGCATTTACTTTTAATACAGTTGAAAAATGTATTCTTTAAAATTTTAGCTTTGTTATTAATAAAATCACCAAGAGCTTAGCCAGATATTGGCAGCATTGTGCTCTATAAAAATTAATTTCCATTCAAGAAAGTATTACTATTTATAATGCTGTGAACAATTCAGATATGTAAATGCATTTAAACACGAAGAAAGAAAAGTGGGAAATGTGTATTTCTTGATTCGAATTTCAGGGAACATAGAGAGTGTCAGGTGAAACTTGAGATGTTCAAGAAGGACCTGATTAAGAAAGAAAACCAGATCAAAGAAATGCAGCATAGATTAGATTCTTCTGGTGATAGTTGTGAGTACTTCATAAGTTTTTTTTTTTCATTAAATCTGTTATCATCATTGAATTTATTACTTTTTTTTTTATCGAGGTGTTTAAATCTGATACCTCTGACATTCAATTATTGCAGTGAAGTTTTTAAATGTATGTGGATGTAACACATCTTATGTAATCTTCCATTCATCTATTGACAAATCACTGAACACATTAGACAAATTAAACTAATATGCTCATTTTGTAAATCTTGAAACTGGATCAGAGTGATTAACTAAGCAACAGACATATTATTTGTGTAACATTTGGTTAACACAGAACTGCTGTGATTTTCATTTCTTTCTTAACATTTTTGGATCCTATGAAATTTTATATCCCAAGATTATCAACAATCATTTGATTGATTGGCGATTACTAGATTCTTAAGGGATGGATGATTATACGCCATCATCTTCTAATCCTGTTTATAATTTTGATTGTCCATTGGCATTGATTGTTTAGATTATATTTATCTATTATATGATTTCAGATTCATGATTGTTTTTTATAATTAATTTTTTGTTTCCTCCGTCTGAGGCAACACTTTTTGTTGTATATAATAAAACTTTCTGAATACACCCGTTCTTCGGTAAGGCTTTGATATCTCTCTGAGATTTGAAGCGGGGTGTGTCCGGTCTTCAAAGATCCAAAGACCTATGTCAAGGTGGAATCAACATCAGGAAAAACAGGTTATTCATTGAAGCAGTTATTTTTCTGGATATCAGGCTGAGGTGATCTCGGAAAGAAAAGTAATCTCGTCTCCGCCTGGACACGAACTCAGACCCTCTTTCATACCGGGCAAGCATGCTAATATCCAGAAAAATAACTGCTTCCTTGATATCTTGGGATGAAAAAACCCATCTATCTCTCTCTAAAGGTTATTCATTGTCAAAGCCCTTTGAGATTGTTAGTTAATCCCCTTATGATAGTATTACATTAAGTTAAAGCCCCTTATGATTATAAGAATGATCGTAATGTGAATTTGGCTTCTCAGCAAAACTCATGAGCTACACAAAAACGCAAATGCTAGGGACTTTCCTCTTTCCAGAGGGAGGAGGTGCTATAAAGTACAAACTGTACCAATGAAGACCAAAAAAGCCTCTGGTTCAAATAAAAACAAAAACTCTTTGTCGTGACCTTACGTTCTTCGTATAGTGAGCACTCATCACGACAAACATAAACAGGAATTTATTAATAAAAAAATTAGAATAAGAACATAAACTTGAGACAACAATCCTACTCGATTGCTTTCACACACTATTCTCCCTCTTTTTATTTTCGAAGCCCCTTTTTGTTTTTGCAATCTCTGATCTCCTGAGGCTTTTTTTCTTCTTGTGGTTTGGAGCCTTATACCATATTGGTACATCAAGGTTTTAACTGAGAGATGCTCATACAGAACACTACACTCTTATATACAATGATTATCATTTAAAACACAAAATTCGACCTAACCCAGTATATTGCATGAGAACTCATTGTTTTGCTTTTAAAATATATTTTTCATTGTACTACTAACAAAAAAATTTCCTTTTTCCCTCCTTTTTACTAACATACAGTACCTGTGGATATTGGAGACCTTTCTATTCCAAATGGTAACATATATAAACATACTTCTAAATGGTTATTGCAATTTTTATATGCCATAGCTGCATGCAATTTTCCATCTTCCATCACAGTAAAATAATATATCTTAGCAACACAAAGCATGAATGATATAAATGCATGAACTAATTTTTAAAACAAACTTTACAAATCTTAAATTCTGAAAATGAAATTGTTTATTACTTTTAGAGGCAGCTATCACATTTCACTTGAGCATGGCTTATACCTGTCATTTTTAGTTTTCTCTTTTGGTCAGTTACCATATTACCAGTTTCTGTTCCAAACATTCATATTTTAATATAATTTTTATTTTGTTTTTGATGCTTCCTTTTCCCAAGGCGAAAGTGAATCAAGAATATTTTTAGATGGTAAATAAATCATTAAAATATTTTATACATTTATACACATTTGCATTGTTTTTGTTATGTTTGTCTAAATGTTAAAAAAGTTTGTTCGAATACTAAAATGATTATAAATCCGTGGTAGCAATAAGTTCATTTTTTTGTATATAATGTATTAAAAAATGTTTTTTTTGTACATATGTTTATATGCATGTGGGGATTGCAGTATGGAAATCACATATTATGTTTGATCTTAATGTAAAAGCTCATTATCCATACTTTGCTTAAAATTGTGAGACATTCTATAGAATGCCAAATTTCTTATTTTTTTATTAACAGATACATGTGCTTTAGAAATAATAACAGAAATTTTGAAAATGGTAACACATATATATGCTTGGTTTTTGAAGTTTTTCTTTTCTTGGTTTTGTAGATTTTTTCTGTCAGTATTTAACAATACTTTTCAGTATATTTGACTTTTCAAAATTTTTTGTTTTCATGATGATCTTATTTTGGTTTTCATGAATCCTGGTACAACTGATTCAAATAATTTATCTTTTAGTTCTGGATCGACCTCAGTCTAGAATGTCGTTTCTAGACCAGTTCTTGAAGGACACATCGCAACGCTTTGGCTTTAGTGATAGTGGAGAATCTGTTGAAGCTGGTGATGATGCTGATGTTGAAGACAATCAACCACATTCTGTAACAAGCAGTAAATCTTCAGCTTCTGAGATAAGTGCTGTAAGCTCTGTTTTTTTTTGGTTTGTGTATCTATTTGCTTTGTTTGGTTCAAATAACACTAATCTGAATTCCTATTTTTATATCAATTTACTTTAATTTTTTTAGTGCTATAAATGTGAATAATTGATTATTTATTCAGTGGATTATCTTGACTTTATTTTGGTTCTTTTATTAGGAAATTATTCAGCAGTCTCCATTATCAGATGGTCGACCAGTTATTAGTCTACTTAACTCCAAGGTATGTATTTGTAATCCATTATTTTCATTTCTAATGTGAGAACAGAAGACAAATGTTAACAAAAATGAGGGAAATTATACATAAAATGAAATAATGTTAAAACTAATTTCCTTTTTAACTTGATCATTTCATTAATAAAACATTGATATTGTTATCAGCTAATATTATTTTGTGGAATTTAAATAGTCATTATAATATTTTTATATTTATACAGCCAAAGGCTCACCAGTTCCTCATAAGAACATTCCCAGCTCCAATCAAGTGCAATCATTGTACCTCTCTCATGATCGGGCAGAGCAGACAAGGAACCGTTTGTGAAAGTGAGTTTTTATTGAAAGTGCTTTTCAGATGTATACTTGAAATAATGAAAAATCAAAGGATAAAATAATTCAAATGCATAAATTTAAGATAAAAACCGAAACCTGACAGCATTGATATTCTGAAAAAAAAAACCAGTTTTAAATAAATTATTTCAGGAGTTCTCAAACTTCTTTTTCCACCTGTGGTGCCCATTTTTTTATTCAATGCTTATCCACAGCTCCTCAGAGCTGCTTAACAAAGAATATCTTTGAAAAACCTTTGGAACAGCTGTCGTATGGATTGCCACTTGGCGATTTTTGGCGCCAGACTTGTCTGATGGCCCGACGAAGAGTCGCCAAGGCCGTCAGACACTGCGGACGGCGAAAAAAAAAAAAATCATCAGCGTGCAAAACATAATAGAAACCACAAAGCATAAAAATAGCAAAAAATATCAGTTAAAAAAATTACACCTGGACCATTTTTTTAATAATAAACAGATCGGGGCATAAGGAATTCCAGGGATAAATATTCTATGCATTAAAACTAGAACACAGACCCTTTTTTTAATAAACGAATCCGGGCATGTTGAATAAATATTATATGCATTAAAACTAAAACCCAGACCCTTTTTTTAATAAACGGATCCGGGCATGTTGAATAAATATTCTATGCATTAAAACTAAAACCCAGACCCTTTTTTTAATAAACGGATCCGGGCATGTTGAATAAATATTCTATGAATTAAAACTAAAACCCGGACCCTTTTTTTAATAAACGGATCCGGGCATGAAAAATTCTGTAGGTTCATTTAAAATAATAAACTGATAAGACAGAAGGCATGGCAATGGATGAATAAGTAATAAATACAACAAAATAATAAAACGGTATGATACAACCTCAGCAGTAGATAATCTATATATATAAAATTGATTTTCTGTGTGTGTGTGTGTGTATGTATGTTCTCTATACAAATCTACAATTTTAGATCGATCGTCGCCAAATTTTGCATATATACCAAATGGGACCCGACTTGAACGATAGGCTACTTTAAAATTTCGCCAGACCAGGGCAAATGCCCTAAACGGGCAAAAAACTGTCCGGCAACAATGGTTTTGGGTCTCAACAATCACTTTCCGAACGTTTACTTTGGTTACCGTGGTTCCGTAGCAATGCGTTTCAGATGTGTATATGCCTTTACAACGGTTTGTCACTTCTTTAATCCTGTTAGTATATGTATAATAGTTTATGCCTTTATAATGGTTTGCCACATTTTCAATACTCTTAGTAATGAGGCTTTTTGAATAGACGTCATAATCATCATCAGCATCGCTTTGAGAGTCAGGAAAAGGGTGATCCTCATAGAAATCAGTGCTAAAATTGTCGATTTTACTGCAGAAATGCGGAAATTAGTGGGATTTTCCGCCCCATCAATAATTTTAAAAATTGTATTGAATGCTTGATTTTTAAAATATTCAGTTCGCTTAGAGATATACGAAGCCCAGGAGATTAAATATGAAGTAATTAGCCAAACCTATACTTTTAAGTTGAATATTCGAGCAATATCATTGATTTCATTTATATCTTCTCAAGTATGAAAATGAATGTCTCCATATTGTCTCTTTTGATATTTATTTGCATAAATTCATGTGGGTTAGGATATTTTAAAATTAGTTATGAGCCCGTGAAAAGTGCATCGAAAAAATTCCACAGCTTTAACTAAGGATTTTTGGAAGCTGGAACAGACAGATGGATAACTTTGAAGTTCAGGAGGGGGGGGGGGAAGGATCGAAATACCTAGCGCCCCTTAAAAAAAAAAAATTATATTCATTTCTACGTTTCTGTGTAAATCTATATTTGTTTATTTCATGAATCGCGCAGGAAGTCGCCATATTGGTTAACTTGGACACGGCTTGCATGTCCCTCAAAGAAAGAGGGAGATATCACGTGATCCAAAAAGCCTCATTCAAGAAAACCCGAGCAGCGCCGGGTATTATAGCTAGTAAGGAAATAATAATCCAAATGACGTGAGCTACAGAAGGGAGAAATAATAATCCAAGAGACGCGCTGGAAATGGAACAACAGCTGTTTAGAATTTTTGAAAAACACGGTGAACAAAAGAAAAATCCTGTTTGGCAAAGCCAGCGCCACCTGGTATCACTCAGCAAAAACTGAAAAGATGTTAAAAAATACGGCAACCTAGAGCCCCATTATGACAGTCTTGACAACTTATCACGAGGAAAAAGTTGCTAAAGTCGTGGCGGACCATACTGCATCGGTTCCCTTTTTTATTGTTATTGGAACTTTTTGGTCTATATTTACATTATTTTTTGTCATTTTTAAATGTGCATTGATTTGTTTTCTGTGATGTGCTGGTTTTCAAAAACCTTTAAGCATCTATTTATTCCCTGCATCTTTGTTTTTGTGAATTTAAATTATTATCTCTTCTGAAGTATTCATGAAGAAACAAGTCTTCTATGTGTCTCATCAAATTATATATTTTTTTAATAGTATGTGGCTTCGCATGTCATGTCGTATGTCGTGACAAAATTCCATCAGTTTGTCCAGTTCCTCCTGACCAAAGTAAGCTCATAGTGTGATTGATGTGTATGTGTAACCAATGTTCTATTACAGGGTGTCTGGAAAAAGGGCATATGTTACAATTTCAAAATTTTACAGAAATCGCCAAAAACTAATATCTCATTTTGAGGTCGTAATTGTTGCATAAATCATGTATGCCTTTCTTCCAATTTTCATCTAGTGATAGTTTTAGACACTAAAGCCATTACAGCAGAGTTTCACATTTTACCTTCTTCCATAAAAAAAGTTTTGAAAAAATGTAACATGTTTTTCTCCCAGACACCCATTCAATTATTGTTTTTATTCAAACAACTGTTTTGCGGTTTTTTTAAAAAATTTTAGCACAAATGATATCTTCATGTTTTTATTCCTTTCAAGACCAGTATTTCTCATTGTAAAAAACAAAAATAACACACAAGTTAAAATCAGATTAATCGTATAGTTTCACTCTTGAAATGAAAATTTAAAAGCATTTTTCTGAATCACATTTTTTACTTTGATGTTAGGAACATTCTAAGTTAAAATCATTCATTGAAAATGCAAGAATTTTTTACAGCTTGATTTGTTTTATTGTGATTATCATAACTTTTTTCAGCATTTAACACCAACATAACATTATTAACATTTTAAAGTGACAGAAGGTTAGCTGTTTTGTTTGTTCACAACTTTGTTAGAAAATGCCTATGATAGCAGAGGATCTTGATAATTTTCCTCTCAAAATCATGTTTCTTTGTTAAAATATTGGAGTGATGGAAGTGAAGAAGTTGGTTGAAATACAAATTCAAAGGCCACAACAGGCAAAATGCCCAGCAAAGTGACTGAAATAGATACCCATGAAAAATATGGATGCCAATTATATCGAAATACAGGAACCGAAAATAATATCAGTTATCACAAAAAAAACCTAATGATTATGATCACATCATTAATATCATACATTGTGATTATTCTTCCTTTATTATGATGAGCTTTCAAATGAAAATATCTGGAGTATAATCTACCTAAAGCTTCAGTCCTTCACACTTCCAGTGGAGGAAGTGGTAACACCACCCTTTCCCTGATGCCATCTCTATACTGATCCATACATATAATCGCTCATTCCTCCCTGAGTATTATTTTTTTAAATTTCCTCTTTGCTCAGATTATAGGATATGGATTTTTAAATAAGAAAAAGTTTGCAACCTAAAATATTATTTGATATGAATAACATACAACAATTTTGTTGTAGTTAAGAGGCCTGTTGGGATTGATCCTGCAAGAGGAGTTGGAATTGCATATGAAGGTTATGTGAAGGTATGCATTTCTTTCCATAATTAATTCATATTTTCTTTCCTTGTACTTTAATCTACTTCCAGTCAACTTGAAATTATGTTATTTGATGTCATTCATTTTGCTAGCCTATAGTTGATAAGGAAAACCAGTTCCAAACTGTCCAATGTCCAAACTGTCTTAGCATCAAAAATCACCCTAACTTGTTATGTAGACTACCATGGTAGCTTAGTGCATAAGCTAGGTTTATTTCATTTTTTTAAAATAGCACATTAAAAACTATTTTATTGTATTTTCTTATTTGTGATATTCTGTATGTTTTTTTACAGGTTCCTAAGGTTGGTGGTGTGAAAAAAGGTTGGATGCGCCAGTTTGTTGTGGTTTGTGATTTTAAGTTATTCCTGTATGATCTGATTCAAGGCACACAACCTAGCATATCAGTTTCACAAGTTTTGGATATGAGGTGAGTTTTTCTAGTTTGCTAAACAGCTTTCAAAAATATAGATTTTATTTATGTTTTAATTTTTATGTATTATGTGACTATAGTGGGTCCAAAAACAGTGATTTTTCACCCTTTTTATACTTGCAAGACATAACTAGCTCTCATGGCCCCACATCTTGGAGCAGGGCCAAATGCTGGGATATTTCGTGAGGTCCCTTTCTCAGACTTTTCACTGGCTGCCCTTCTATAGTTAATTTATGGTGTATTATAGGGCATCGTCTCTTGCATAATCATGAACCGTTGATTGAGTAGCGAACTTAGACACAGCTTTGCTTGGTTGCTGATTGCCTCTACCAACATCATGTGCTAATGACCTGGTGGTTGTCAGATTCTTCACACGGCTGTTACATTGCTGATCAAATTGGAATATATCGAGTCTGCTAATATGGAAGTTCGTCGGAAATGCAGTTGATTGCCTGCTCCCCCGATGCCGCGGTGATGTCATCGAGTTATGGTTGGGATGAACCTCTCAATTGAATCGTATGACTCTTATGACGGTGGTCCGACACAATGTAATTGGTGAGGCCAAAACTTTTTCTAGAAACTGTTGCTAAAAGAACTTTAATAAAAAAACTTAATATTGATAATCAAGTTTGAGTAAAATATTATTTGTGTGCGATCTGATCTCAAATGATCTGAATGTTCAAATAAATGTTTTAAAAGGAAAAATGTGTTAATTTATTCTTGTCATCTGTGGTGCAATATTGGGTCATGAAATCATTAAATGAATTGGCCCCCATACTTTTTTCACTTTTTATCGATAAACTCAATCAGGGTATCGATGGGATTGCTAGCAAATTCGCAGATGACGTGAAGCTAATGGGGGTAATCAGGAATCAAAGCAATAGGGAGTTTCTCCAGACCAACTTAACAGGATTGCAGCATGGGCAAATAAATGGAGCATGATGTTTAGCATTGACAAGTGATTGGTCACTCATTTTGGTGTGAACAACTCACAGCACTCTTACGAGTTGAATGGTGTCACTATCCCGGATGCAACTAGGGTCACCAATTGGGAATTCTTATTGATGAGCGACTTAGGTTTTATGAACATTGTTCAGCGATGGTCAAAAAATTGAATAGAATGCTTGGTCTCATTTTCAAAAAGGCCTCTCCGCATTCTAAAGTAATTTCTCTGCTTTTCTGAGGCTTAGTTCGCCCTGGACTGGAGTATGCTGTAAGGTTTTGGAGACCATACCTACAGAGGGACATGGACTTGTTTGAAGGGATGCAGAGAAGAGCTACACATGTCCTTATTGGCACATGGGGCTTGAGTTATGAAGAGAGACATTTTTTGAATACGTGTACACATTGGATGAACGTAGGGAGATGTGATCTAAGTGTTCGAAATTTTCAGCGGGATGGATAGGATGGACCAGGAATTACTTGTACACTGTCAGTCAGCTGCTTTTACAAGGAGACACCAGACCAAGGTTATGGTGTCCCAGGGAATTTTTCTCTTATAGGGTTGTTAATAAATGGAATAGCTTACCCCCGGAGGTAATAAATTGTAACATAGTTGACTTGTTTAAAAAGAGATACGATAAACATGTTGAGGTAAATCGAGAAGTTATCCATACTTAGAATTTGACAATCATAAGTATTCTTATGGGCATTGTATAATATTTCATCATGTATATGTATTGTTTGTAATTGCATTTTTAATTGGGTTGCTGTATTTTTGAAATATATGACATCCATATTTATTATGGGCATGTTTTTCTCAGCCACCTCTTTGGGCATTTTGCCTGTTGTGGCATTGCATTTGTATTTATAACTCGCAGATATATACCAATTACTTGCTAATGAAAATTTGAATAGCATGGATGAAGATGTTATTGTTGAAAATGATCTAGTGACAACAGTTCGAGGTGATGGATGTGGAATGCTTGAATGCTAGATATATTTTGCAACAACGAGGATGAAGTATTAGAAACTCCTGAAACATGTTCTTCCAAAGATGTAAGACAGAAAAAGTGCAATACTCATGTGAATGTTTCAGGAAAAGGCAAAACAGTTTTGAGCAATCCAAAAAAAAAAACAAAAAAACTGCATGGATAAAAAACTTCTTCCTGGAATCTGGTCAAAACCTCGGCTCTGGATTACATTGAAAAGATTTGCCATATAACCAATACAGCACGTTGGGAAATTCATTCAGAATTGCAAGAAGTGGATCTTACTTCACATTTGGAATTCCGAAGAGAAGTGGCAATGAACCTTCTACGAATGAAGGAGGGGTTACTTATTCATCCTGGTCCAAGTTGTCAACTAAAGAAAGATTCCTGGTCATTTGATGGCCATTATATTGTGTCTGCGATACAAGGACGGGCTGGGGTTTGCTGAAAAACACTAAATGTTACCAATCTGACAAACGTGTCCATTAAAGATGTTTTCCTTTTTGTATTATGGACATTAGAAAAAGAATTGAATTTTCTGCACACATTTTTGTTAAAAAAATTGGTACGTGTTGCAAATTTAAATTTGTAGTAGAAAATTTTGTGTAATAACTGTACTCCAGAAATAAAAGATCATGAGAAAATAGGCGAAATGGAAAACATTAGCTAGGCGTGCCAATGGAAAACAAAGAAAAAAATATATTTTTTGAAATTTCAAAGCTGATCTATGTATAGGCATGCAAAAGGACCTCGAATTCCAAATTTCAAAACAAGTTGAAATTAATTTGGCCTTGTTGTTCATAGTTTGGCCTTTAAACGGTTAATGATATTCAGGGTGCCAATGAGTTATAATTAAAAGTTCTAGTTATGAAAAAAAAAAATTGTTCAAAAGCAGTTTTATAGTTTTGATATCAAATTTTTTTTTATTATCAAAGAGCCCAATCGATTGCCTTTAATATTATATTGCTTCTTTGTTCTTCAAGCTCCTTAGGCAGTCACAAATTTTATGACTTCATTTATAGCAAATGTCTTGATCAAAGTATTCTTTTTGTTTCATTTTTAGGTGATTTCATTTTGATTTTAATGCATTAGTTTTATTTTCAGGAAAAAAATTACTTGGTGTTTTTTTAGAATTGTATTTCTATTTTAGAGAACATCACATTTCTAAATACGAACTTTTATATGAGTCTTTTCTCGAAAATGGAATTTTTTTTCCTCAAATGGATATATTTTCATTTATTTCAGGGATGAAGAGTTTTCTGTAAATTCAGTTCTTGAGTCAGATGTAATCCATGCAAATCGCAAAGATATTCCATGTATTTTCAGGGTATGACATACATTTACATATGGATTTAATAATATATGTATGACATACATGTATTATTTCTTTTGTTAGCTGAATAATATGTGTAAATGGGCAAAAAATTATATTCCTTCTACCAACCAACTAAAATTTCATTATTTCATTTATGGCTAATTGAATTTTTGTAAAAATTTTCATCATAATTCACTTATTTGAAAAAAAAATTTCTTCACATTTTTTTAAAATATTTTCTGGATTTAATTTAATTGTTTGGTTATAAGCATGCAATAATTAGCAGTTGCTCTTAATTAGTGCAAAATACATCTGGAGGTGTTTTTCGCATTCTCAGTTATGTTACTTGAACAACATGGAAATTTTACATCCAGAGCTTGAAACTATTTAAAAGTATGTAATGACAGTTTTTAATTCTTGATTATCACAAAGTAGAACTTTTTCTATTTACTGAAAAGTTATTATTAAAAATAATTGTGCCCACATATTAGACATAGAATATTCTATGCAATTTAATTGTGAAAAATCAATCATATATGACAAAGAAATGGAAATAAAGCCTATTATTGTAAAGCAGTTCAATTGATACCATCCAGCAGCTGAGTATGGTTACCAACTAACCTTTACCAATGGTTACCAATTAGCCCTTACCAACTAATTTGATGTGTGTGCCTGGGTTCAAATTCTATCTTGAACATGGAAATGTTTGAGCTGTTTGGATTTAAAATGTTTGTCCCTGTATAATTGTCTAAGAAAGTTTGTACATATAAAATGATCTTTTCGTAGAGAGATTAATTTTATTGTATTTTTTATTTTATTTCTAAAAATAACCTTCACATGGTTGTACAAAAGAAAGATGTATACAATATTATTTCTGCTCATAATTTCTTATTATAGAGATAAGTTTTATTTATCACCTAAAGGTTACCACATCGATGCTAAATCCACCTGGCATAAAAAATCAGACCCTGATGATGGTTGAGAAAGAAAGTGAAAAAACCAAATGGGTTGATGCTCTCAATGAGCTACACAGAATTCTCCGGAGAAACAAGCATCAATCAAAAACCGTATGTTTTCTTATTCAGAACTGTTATATGTTTTTCTTCAGCTGGTTTTTA
The DNA here is from genome assembly GCF_987345545.1 of Pholcus phalangioides. Classification (NCBI taxonomy): domain Eukaryota; kingdom Metazoa; phylum Arthropoda; class Arachnida; order Araneae; family Pholcidae; genus Pholcus; species Pholcus phalangioides. Next base: position 42,538,795 of record NW_028301596.1, on the reverse strand, counting down.
ACTCATATGTATTGACTACCATTCACATTGTCCAGCTAATTTTGTGTTGGGATTAGTAACCTGAAAGAATTTTACTAAAATTTGATTAGTTGTAAAAATCTAGACGCGTTTTTACACCTCTTGTTCACAGATGAATGGTTTTTCAGGCTATAGGGTTCATTACAAGTTTAATATTTCTCTGTACAGTAAATGAGCCTCATGGGGAACATCAATTCAAGTTCACAATAACTAATTGAGGCAAAGCAGCACCTGACAGGCTGAAAAACATAGGTATAAGCTGTGATCATTGGTAGCTTATTGAAAATTTTCTAATGGAGTGTACCTAGTAATGTGGCCTAGACACCTCCTTGGGTTGGGAGAACGTTGAAAAGCAAATGGAGCTTATACTGATGACAGCCTTTGGTCACGAGATACTCATCATCATCATTTGGCGTCCCATAGGGGAAAAGCCTAGGCAAATTTTGCCCATTGCTCTAACACCAAGTGGTTCAACATGAGTTGTGGGTCACGAGATACTCACTTTTAATTTTAAAATGTGTACCATGAAACTTTATAACAATTATTTTATGACATATTCTCTCTGTTTTAATAGAAATTTTAGTAATTGTTATTTTAACATAAACTTATCTGTTTTTAGGTGTTCAAAGCGAAAGAAATACTTGATAACACGTTAACTGTTATAAAGAATGCCACAAGTGCTTCAATTATAGGTGAAGTGTTCGACTTTATTTTGGGACATAATTATAATAGAATGTTTGATCAAATTTTTCGAGCTTTTGCAGATAATCATCTTTTACAATTTTATTGGTTTAAATTGTTTTTGCAGACAGAGACAGGATTGTGCTGGGTACTGATGAAGGTCTTTATTGTGTAGACTTGGACAGAGAAGGTGTGTGTTGAAATAATGATTCATTTCCACTTAACTTTTTTTAAAGGTACATAATGTATATATATATTTATAGCCATCTTGACTGAACCTAGTTTGTTTATACGATACTGATGGGATGGTAAATCTGTCATTGATATTGATTTCTTGTGGGAAAAATAATCTAACTATATTGTGACATCAAGTGAGGTCATTTTTCCTATATGATTAAAAATTGATGTGCCACCTAGCTATTGAATTGTATGTATGGAAAAAACATGATCTGAGTTATGTGTTACTGAAATAATTTTCTATTGTTTTAACTTCAGAGATTGCACGCGTTGGTGATGGAAAAAAAATCGCTCAACTGGAATATGTTGCTGAAGAACAACTTCTCTTAGCTGTTGCTGGTATGTGATACTTATATTATTTAAAATATAAAAAATATTTTTTATGTTATTATTATATTGATATTGAATGCATTTTGTAGCACTTAAAACAAAAATAGTTTTCTTCTGAAACTGTCAATGATGCTGATTTCAGGCAAACAGCGTTTCCTCAGGCTCATACCTATAGGTGCACTAGATGGACAGGATGTGGAGTGGACAAAAGTCACTGATACAAAGGGCTGTTCCATGTTCTGTGTCATGTCTGTGAACAGGGGAAGTTGTACTGCCTATTATTTCTGCACAGCTGTTAAAAAACAGGTTAACATTGTCATCTTCCTGCCATTGCAGTTTTTATGTCTTTGTCTTAGATTTATTTTATGTTCTCAGATTTTCACTATTTTCAAGTATATTTTGTATCAAAAAGTACAGGTGTGCACATGTAAGCTTAATAATAGGTGAATTCTGTTATTTGAATTTTTGAATATGGACTAGAGACTATCTGATCAATGTCTTATACAGCCTAGTTAAAAATTAATACATAATAATTCTCTGTTATTCTAATTGCACAAAAACTGGTTTTGTGGTGTGGTTACACAAAATCGAACATTAAAATCTTTCGTGCTGTGCTAGCCACACCTCAAAGCGGGTTTTTGCATGGATTAGAGCCAGGGTTGGCAAAAACTCGGGTTTTTTTTTAGAAAGAACCCAGCCCACTGGGTTTTTTCATGGTTTTTGATATTGAAGCATAAGGAAAGAAAGTTATATATATGCTGTAAATAAATATAACAGACTGGGTAATTTATGACAATTATGTATATTAATAATAATTAGCACAGAACATTAAATAAATACTAGCTATAATACCCGGCGCTGCCCGGGTTTTCTTCAATGAGGCTGTTAGAAACATGTGATATCTCCCTCTTTCTTTGAGGGACCGTGTCCAAGTTAACCAATATGGCGACTTCCTGTGCGACTCATGAAATAAACAAATCTAGATTTAAAGAAACATAGAAATGAATATATACTTTTCTTTCCTTTTTTAATGTATTCCTTTTTGCTATGTATTTCTATTCTCTCTCCCCCCCCCCCCCAAACTTCAAGTTAGTCATCTGCCTGTTTCAGCTTTCAAAAATGCTTAATTAAAGCTATGGAATTTTTTCGATGTACTTTTTATTGGCCCATAATTAATTTTAAAACAACCTAAACTGTATGAATTGATGCAGTTGAATATCAAAAGATAATACGGAGACATTAATTTTTCATGCTTGAGAAGAGATAAATAAAAAGTTGAAATCAATGTTATTGCATTGGATATTCAACTTAAAATTAGGTCTGGCTAATTACTTCATATTCAATCTCCTGGGCTTCGTATATCTCTAAGCAAACACAATATTTCAGAAATCTGGAATTCTATACAATTTTTAAAATTATTGATGTGGCGGAAAACCCCACCAAATTTCAGCATTTCTACAGTAAAATCGGCAATTTTAACAGTGATTTCTATGAGTCTCACCCTTTTCCTGACCCTCAAAGCGATGATGATTATGGCGTCTATTCAAAAAGCCTCATTACTGAGAGTATTGAAATGTAATTGTATTGAATAGTAGTATTGTGTAGTATTGAAAGTATTGGCAAACCATTATAAAGGCATAAACTATTATACATATACTAACAGGATTAAAGAAGTGTCAAACCATTGTAAAGGCATATACATGTATGAAACGCATTGCTAGGGAACCACGGTAACCAAAGTAAACGTTCGGAAAGTGATTGTTGAGGCCCGAAATCCATTGTTGCCCTACAGTTTTTTGCCCATTTGTGGCACTTACCCTGCTCTGACAAAAATTTGAAGTAGCCTATCGTTTAAGTCGGGTCCCATTTGGTATATATGCAAAATTTGGCGACGATCCATCTAAAATTGTAGATTTGTATAGAGAACATACATACACACAGACAGACAGAAAATCAATTTTATGTATATAGATTGATAAAAATTTTAGCTGGTTTCATGCACTTTTTGTGCTTAAAGCGCAACCAGAGTTCAAACACCTCTAGTGGAGAAACACTGTTTCCAAATGATAAGAAGGAGGAGTATAGCAGTTTATTAGAACTATGATTGAAAAAACAAAACCCTAACAAATTTAACTGATTTAATTAATTAGTAAGCAACTAAATTCTGAAACAATCTTATTCTCTGAAAAAATAGTGTAGGTTAAAAGTTAATTTTTTCTATAGTCTGTTTCAGGTTAACTTTGCAGAGAAAGGTAGAGAGTGTATTCCTTCGCCGCAAAATGTAGTTCCCATATATCTGAAGTTTATGATGATCCTTTATACTGAATATTTAAAACTTTTCTCTGATTTTGAAAAAATACTGAAAAAATATTGTTTTGTACCAATGTTTACTCATTTAAAATGTTTAAATTATAAAAAATATTGGTTGCCATTATCAAAAATCCATAACAATGGCAAAAACATTCTGGCGTTACACGTAAGAAAAAGATTTTTCTCAGTAAGATTGGCAAGAATTGGCTATACCTTACCAAGGCAGTGCATCGATACATTGGTCAAGAGGTTTTCGTTCCCATAGCAACGAGTGATGCGGTTCCCTCGTAGCTTCCCCTTCACTGCAAAGTTAACCTTAAACAGACTATAGATACCTTTGCTTTACCTGAATACTAAACAAGTTGTATTTAGATAATTTTAGTTTTTTGTATTTGTTTGCAATACTTTCTTTCAAGAGGAGGGAAACATTCTAGAACGAATTTCACCTGTTAAGTTGAAAAGCACCAGCTGCAAGCCATCTGATCTCTTATTGGATAGAGTTTTCAATATATACAAATTGCACCTATGAAAATTATTTCCAATTTCCTTCAGCATTATCTCCCTTTCCCATCCAAATTACTTTGACCAGTTTCACCAATACCTCAAGTCCAGTCAAGTCTCAGACTGGACTGGACTGAACTTCAGGTATTGGTGAAACTGGTCCAGTCTCGGACTGGATAGTAGATGTTTTCCCTCCTGGATACAGCATTTCACCATTTCTTTCTGCTGCTTAGCTAGACAAGTTGTATGTATAAACTTTCCAAGTTCTAAAATTTTACTTTGAGGGAAGTGGAAATTTTGTTGGTAAAATTTAGTCTGCAATACCAAAGACTCAACATTCTGAGAGAAAACAGTCTATTGAATGGACTATGGTGAATAAAACTGATAACAAATGGCAGTATGTAATGGCACAAATGTAAGTTTTGCAATACCATAGTTAGTGCAAAAGTGGAAAGAATCTGTGCTCAGATGAAATAAATGCAAGAAATTGAAGGTTATTCCTTGTTTTCGTGTTTATCAAACACTGATGATAATGAATCTTCATGCAGTGAAGAGACATCATTCAAAAGAAAGCAACCCTAAGATGATGTTTCTACATGCAGAAGTTAAAATAATATTGTGGATACTGAAACATCAAAACCCAAACACCAAAGGTCAATAGGACAATTTATTGTTAAAACAAGTGACCGCCAGAAGTTAGTTCTTGATCGAAAAGTATGATTTTTTAATGCTAATAATATAGCTTTTAACATAGCAGATAGTGATACATTTAGAGAAATTGCTAATGCTTGGCATGTGGGTTATATCCCTCTTAACAGAAAGAAATTAGTTGGATCATTATTAGATTAGGCAGATAAAACTGTCGATATGCTAATGGCAGAGGAATTGAAAAATTCAACTATCACTGATGTTGGATGGTTGGTCAACTGTAAATGATGACTCAATCATCACAGTGATTATCCACACTGGCAAAAGCACCCACTTAATAGATACTGTAAAATGTGGCTCACACAAGAAAACAGCAGAATTCAGTGCAGAAATAGCTGAAAGGGCTATAGATACTATCGAGCAAGAGTATAATAAAAGTGTTTTTGTGTTTTTTTACAATAATGAGAACAAAGTGAAAAAATTTCGTGACATAATTGTCCAAAACCATCAACATGTCCTTGTTTTGGCTGTTCAGCCCATTTTATGAATCTTCTTGTTAAAGATATCGCCCCTAAAAATGTGGTAAAATATGTAGTAGAAATACAAAAATGTTTTAGACAACACCGTAGACCACTTGGGTGGCTTCCCCAAAGCAGAATATGCCGAAATCTCTGTGACATACGTCGCAGAACAATCAATGCCACTGCAGCACAATTTGGAAGGATTTGTAAGCACAAAGTGTAAAAAGCACAATTATGGAGATTTTTTTACCGTAAAACATTTCCACTCAGCCGAGGGCTCATTGCAGAACAATGCAAAACATTCTGCTTTGGGGAGGGGGGAAGGTAGCTTATGGGAAAAGATGGACAAAAGTTACAATTTCCTAATGAAACAAGGTGGAATTCTGAAGAAGCTTGCCTTTCCCCATTCATCCATAATTACCAAAAACATCCATTGAACATAAAAAGGTATTTTGATGTTTTTAGATAACAAAAGATTATATAGAGAATGTGTCAACTTGCAAGTGCAGTTATCAAGTATTGGTAAAGCCCTACAGAGAGAATTTACAAAGAGATAGCTGTACTCTTGGACACGCAGTAGAAATATGGCTAAATGTATTGGAAAGTAAAGAATTATCTTTGTATAAGGAGCGTGTTGCACATCGCTTTGAAAAAGCACTAACTCCATTTCATTTCCTTGCAAATATGACAGATCCTGCTTTGAGAGGAAAAAGATTAACTAAGGAACAAGAAGCTTCTACTGGACAATGGATCGAAAAATAGAATACAGTATTTATTATTGCACTGCAGTTGTTTCAAATAGAAGGTGCAGATTTCTATCCAGGAGCAAAATGTTTTCACAAAACGTGATAGTCAAGTCAGTTGAAGCAAAAATGTGGTGGAAAATCATGTGTTGCAAGGTGGAAAAAAATATTTTAAATACAGACTTATGTAAATTTTTGGAAGACCAGCATTACATCTGCATCAATTGAGCGTATTTTTCTACTTTTGGACTAGTATGGTCAAATCTGAGAAACAAACGTGGATGTGGGAAAGCAAAGAAATTAGTGAAAGTGTACAGTCGGCCCCCGTATTCACCTGAGTTACTTTCCAGGGGTGACTGTGAATAACAGAAACCATAGATTTTTTTTGTATATCTTGTTTATTGAATATCATGAAAATAATCTATTGTTCATTTGAGCTTGCGAAGCCCTTCTTATATGTTACTTGTGGTGAACCTATCTTCATCTGGTACCGCTTCAGTTTCAGCACCAGTTAGCTGCATTAATTCCTCCTCAGTCAATCCAGTATCAAAATATCTTTGAATGGCATGTATTCACTCTCAAGGTACCTCCTGGGTTCCGGAATGACACACTGTTTAAACCAATTCAGGAAAAGTGTTTTCGTGGTCCAAGACTTTTTATTGTTCGTCCAAAATATGTGAATAGGTGATTGCAAACAGTATGATTTCTAATGATGTTATTGCATTGTCATACTCTATCGGTGACCTCCATGAGGGCGGGGCTTGCAGGGCTCCAGCCCGGAACAAATCTTATTTTTGAATAGCTAAGGACCCCAAACTTTGGCTTATCCATCCCTTTAATGCTTACGGATTCGCAGATTTGAAAATGATGGTGGGCTTTATCATGTACCCTACACATTTGCACAAAATATCATAGTAAGTCTACCTCTACTTGCCTTAAAACCAGGGGATCACTTTTCTTCTTGGGCGATAAATGTTCTTTGCGGCATTGTCTTCCAAAATAGTGCAGTTTCGTCATCTTTAAATACCTGCTGAGGTGCAAAACCCTTCTCTTCAATAATTTTCTGCAAAGTCTTTGGAAATTTTCTAGCTGCCTCCTGGTTGGCAGAGGCTTGATCTCCAGTGATTTTTACATTGCATGATCCAAATCATTTCTTAAACCTATGAAACAACCTTTACTGCATAAAATTCTGATGAAATAGACACCAGCTCTTTCCTTATAGAAGAGTAAAATTTTTTGCCATTTCTGTTATATTAAAATCAATTGAAATACCTTTTTATATCAGTCTTGTCCCCACAAAAAAAACAGCGTTTTCTGTACGAGAAACACATGGATCCCGTAGGCGCTGCAAAGTTTTGACTGTCACGAGCATAGCTACAGCTACAGCTGAACGAATTTAAGATTCTTTTTTTATGATATGTATCACTGTAGATTGGTTGATTCCATAATGGCGGACCATAGCAGATATTGACTTACTTTCGCCAAGCATAATTTTCATCAACATATGCAATTTTTCTTGTCGAGTTTTCACTTTTTTTTTGTCTTTTCAAAGCATTATCGGTGGCACTAAAAGAATGAGCCATCCTAAACACGCACAACTCAAATTTTGTAAACAAAACACACGTGAATGACGATTGTTGAGTGTTACAAAAAAATTTTCCACTGAAGGAAAAAAAAAAATCAAATCCGAATATGTAAACCACAAATAGGAGGGGGGGGGGGGGTGACGACTATATATCACTCAAATCCAAAGGTTTTTTTTATTGAAAAGGATTGGTAATTGCGAGTTAGAAAACATTCATAAAAATGTTTATTTTCTTTACTAGTAAAAAAAGACATTCAAAATATAATGGGAAGAAATATAATTTAAATAACATTGAATGCATAGATTTATTTATGTGTTTTTCTTAAGATAGAGTCATAACCCTCCCACCACATCCTGGAGCCAGGACCCCTTGGCAGAGATCTTTCATGGAGTAAAAAAAAAAAAAAAATCAAAAATAAGATTTGTTCTGGGCTGGAGCCCTGCAAGCGGCACCCTTGTGAGGGCCACAGATAGAGTATGACAATGCAATAACATCATTAGAAAGCATTAGAAAGCATCACCTGTTTGCAGATAAGTGAAGTTTTAAGGTCTAATTTTTAATGGGTTTTTTCCTAATCCCTATAATCTAAATCAGCGGTTCTCAACTGGTGCTCCGCGGAGCTCTTGGGGCTCCTTGTGAACTGTCCAGGGGCTCCGCGGCCGCTCTCCAGGAAAATTAAAAAAAACAGTAAAATTTAAAAAAATAATTATATTTTCAAATAGTAAAGTAAATACTTAACTTTGATGAATAATTAGAAAATTGCCCTATGGGGTTCCGCCATAAAAGTTTTTTACTTAAAAGGGCTCCGCTAGTAAAAAAAGTTTGAGAACCGCTGATCTAAATAGCATTGAATACACAGATTTATTTATGTATTTCTTTTGAGATAGAATATGACAATATAATAACATCATTAGAAAGTATACTGTTTGCAAGTAAGTGCAGTTTTAAGGTGTAGTTTTTGTTTGTGTTTTTCATGAATTTTTTTAGCTTTTCATCTGGGTTTTTTTGGGTTGGGCAAAATCAGACCAACCCTGGTTAGAGCGCAAGTAGAGGGACATTGCATGGCAGAAGAGGGCTTGAAGGGAGAAGCTCTCGGTCATCTATATCAAGGACTTTTAAAAAACTAAAAACTGCATGTTTTTTGACTTTTTCATCTTAGGCTTACCTTTTGACATTTGCGTTATTATTTATCAATGAAAAGTGAAATAAGTTTAAATAATTTTTGTAAGAACACTAAACTTACATTTTACGTTAATGTTTTGTTCATATATTGTTTATAATTTGTGTTAATTGCATTTTTAATTGGGTTGCTGTATTTTTGAAATATGTGACATCCATATTTTTATGGGCATCTTTTTATCAGCCACCTCGTTGGGCATTTTGTCTGTTGTGGCGTTGTATTTGTATTCATTAAGCACAGTATGTGTTCATACGGCGTAGTGTATATGATTTCATGTTTCTCCTGCAATCAAGATAGACATAAAATAATTTATCCTAATACATAAAATGTTGAGGTATCTTGTCAACCTTGATCTGCTTTATTTTGGTCACCCCAAAATATCTCAGTTCTTAACATGCTTTTATTTTCTAAGAAACAAATCTGTTTGCCAGTGCCTGCTGAAACATTGAATGTTATTGGCCATAGACTTTGTCGTCAGCATTTGTAATGTAGATCAGGAAAAATTTTGAAACTGTTTAAAGGGTTAATTCTGTAATAAATTTTTAAAACCCATAATATAGTTCAATACATAACAAACATTTATTAAGTACTCGCCTGTACTTAGAGGTCAGAAAATATAAATAGAAGCAGGTTTTGGTATAAAAAGGGTGTTTTTAGTGGTATGGGTGGAGGTAGGAAGCAAGCATTTATAGAAAGAACTCAAGCCTATTTGGCTTTTCTGTTATCCAGCCTGCCCTTCCTCCACATTAGGTCGTAGTCTACTGTATAAACAAACTATAGTGAATTTCTGGATGTAACGAATAGTATCACTAAGTGTTTTTTCTACTTTTATTTCAAGTTGCTAAATAAAATGTGTTACTCATGCAGTGTGTGTATTTGTGTTAGCGCCACAACTAGAAACAAAAATTTACTCTGTTGCCCGAGGCCGGTGTCGATTTTGGCACCCTATTCCTGTAATTCTAAATGGGAAACAGTAAACTGTGCTTTTCCTGATCCAGCATCTGTGAGGCACCAGACCCTCCTTACCCTCCCCTAATTGTGGACCTAGTTTAGGTAGTATTCAATATATATGGGGTTTAGAACAGTTTTTCCTCAAATCGTAGTCCTGTGCTATGCTCATTTTCATATTTCTCCCCCCACCCCCGCACTTCACCTTAGTTCATATTATCCTAAATTATATCCATAGCTTTCATCACCCTTTTCCTTTTCATCATTGTGAGAGGGTGATACAATAACATGTTGAAGGTGATATATTACACTCTTTATGAGAAACACTTGGTCTAAAACAATGAATTTTAGTTTGAAACTTATAATGCTGTGCCATGCCCACACAACATTATGCTGAATCAATCAAACCAGTTTAGTAGAATGGCTTAACATAGCTTTCAGAAATAAGCCAATTTCTTTGATGTATCAGTACCCTGTGGATTATGTTTGTCTGAGTGCAGTGATAGGTTAAGCATATGCAGTTTTCCAGTCAGAATGATCAACACTATGCTGAGGCACATCTCCAAACTTTTTTCTTTGGTTTCTCATGATGCAATATTGTGGACCTGGCTTGAGATTTGCACTTTTATCAATAGAAAGTTTCAGAGTGTAGATATTTTTCCTCACTGTATGATATGTAATAATGATTGTGTTTCATTGCATTTCTAGGTACTTGTGTATGAAATCAATCGAACAAAGGGTCGGCATCAGAGGAAGAAAGAAATCTGTTTGCCAGTGCCTGCTCAAACATTGAATGTTATTGGCCATAGACTTTGTGTTGGCTTGTCGTCAGCATTTCATTTGTATTCCGTCTTAGATGACAGTCCACCCATTGGTGAGTGCTTTTATAAAATATTGACAGTTGTATCTTGAATGACAGGTAGACTTTCTTGTCAATAACTGTGGAATAATACCTTTGGGATGAGGCGATCCTTGAAGGTTTCAATTTTTTTTTCCCATTACGACATGTAGTGGAATCTCGATAATTTGACATCCCAAGAGGAATCGGAAAACATGTCGACCTAAACAGATGCCAAGTTAGCGAGGTTTTATTTCATTTCACCTATAACAATTATCCATGTATATGTGCCTTCACAGTGTTGAAAAATTCAATATTCCATCATCTACAACATAGTCTCCAAAACTTTTTGTTCCATCGCCCCCTTCATCAGAAATTGTTTCCTCTCATCACCCCCCCCCCCTTAACTCAAGTAAACCCATAGGATCCTATGTTAAATTAGTAGGTTCTATCGCCCCCTGGTGGGGGATGGAATTGTCCAAGGGAGCGATATTGCCTGCTTTGGGAAACACTGATCTACAAATTCATAAAATGTTTTGTTCTACAATTTTCTTTAAGAAATTTTTAAATCGAGAATAATCCTGAATTAGGTGGAAGTTTATTTTTATTAGCCAGAATATCTGTTATTTGTACATGAGCAGTGCAGTTTTCCAAAATAACTTTCCACCTTTCACTTACAGCATTTCAATCTATCTTTCTCGACCACCTCTCACTCAAAAACTTTAAAAATCATTCACATCTGTGACTTTTGTAGTCCACAGTTTAAGTTTTCAGGTTCCAAGCAGGTTAGAAGAATAACAGGAAGTAACTCTATCTAAAGTGGGGGGTTGCAGAGAATCTTCAACACATATCAGTCAACAAATGAATGACAGAGACAATGAAATATATAATATTTGAAACACAATAATTAAAAGAGACTAATGCCATAAAATTTTTTTGAACTGATCAACACATGGACGATTCCTGAAAATGAGTTGTGAAAACGTGCAGGTATATAAATGTTGTTGATACATATAATGTAGTTGACTTAAGTGGGATGGGGTCATTATGTGATGAGTTACAAGAGGTGTTTCTCATTGAATTTAGTACTGAGCCAACTGTGGAAATAATAAATGATTTACCAGGGTAGTTGAGTTACCCACATGTCCAGTTATTGAGGTTGCACTGTATTAGTCACTTAAAATATAACTTTCATTTTGGATCTTATTATGAAATTTATTAGTTGCATGACAGTCAATATACTTTTTTTTATTGTTTGTATAGCATTGGTAAATACAGACTGCACAGAGTTGAGTTTTCTGTCACATAATCTGCATGATCCATTTCTGACTGTTGATCTGGGAAACAATGAATTTCTGTTGGTGTTTTCTCGTGAGTATTATAGATCCAATTCATTTCATTGAAAGATTATTTTCTAAGTTAAAACTGCACAGTGATTTTTCTACTACAGTATGATAGTAATTAATATGGCTAGGATTTTTATGACCTAAAAATAAAATATCATGGATTTTTTAAAAACCTGAAATTAAGGTTTTTTTTACCATTCGTAACAATGTTATGTTTTTAGCTCATAAAAATCTTAGCCCTAGCAATTAATCTGTTATACTCAAGTACTCCGGATATGAAAAGAATATAAATTTTCTTAAGCTTGATGAGAAATAACTTTTTCTTTTAGGTCATTTCAGAAAAAGTAATTTTTTTTTGTATCAGTTTCAGTGAGATTTGTTAATAATATTTTTGATGGATCTTTTAACAAAATCCATCAACTACTTTTGCCAGGATAATTTTATTCACTTTATTTTAATATTCATCAATAGTTTGAAGTGATAAGTATAACAGTACATTTGATAATACAGGTGCGAAGATTAACATAGCTGGAAATTTTTCGTATTAAAAGTTTCACATATGTAGAGATTGAATTGAATTTCGGTTTTATTGGCACAAGGACCAATTAGGTCAAGCTGTGCCAAAACAAATGGCCATATAAAAATAAGATAGAGTTTGTTCTTGTCATGTCAAGGAAGTAAAAGTATGCATGTTAATAAAACAGTGTTACGTGAAATGCAAAACATTGACATAGGTTGTAAAAAAACTGTAATTTGTCATATAAACCAATAGCTTTGATGAATTTAAAAATATGAGATGCATCACCATTGTCAGATAAAATGCCACGAAGTGAAAGATGACTTTGACTATAAGCCGTTGTAAAATGATGATGATGGGAACAAGTAAAAGCATGAGCAATGCTCAATGTACTTTGACAATGGGTCCACACTGGATGTCTCTCTCACAGTAAAAGATATGATTGTGTGAGGCAGACAGCTGTGAGCTTGATGCAGTGCAATTTATTATTTATGAGGTGGTTCTGATGATCCTGCCAACGGCGATGCAACACTTCTCGGAGGATTGAGAAGTGGTCAGTGGCAGGTACCAAAAGGCTATTGCCAATGTTAGATGTTGTTCGAGCTACAGTGTCTCTGCTTTCTCATTGCCCAGTATTCCAACGTGACCTGGTACCCAGTAAAATTTTATCCTACTGTGATAACCATGGTGGATAAGTTGATGCAGTTCATGAGAAATGACAGGAATAAATGGATGAATGTGAAAAATAAAGGAACACAGAGTGCTTGCAATGTGCTGAGAGGGTCATTATAAATGATGCATTGTCTGTGGCATTTGTATGTCATATATGATGTATATCCTGAAGGATGGAGTAGAGTTCCCCTGAATAAATAAAGAATGTGTCTGGTAGTTTGACAGACATCTCCTCACAGCAGATGTAGGCACAACCGACATGACCATGGCTCCTAGAGACTTCGATATACATGGGGAGAGGTACCTGTTGTACGTACCCCTGTGTACTTGCGCCTAAAGAATATCTGTTGATAGATTATATCTGCTGTGGTAGCCTTAGGGTATAATGATAATTTAAAAGAGACATCTGGCGGAGACTGTTCCTGCAGTACCAGTTGTCGAGAAGCAGCACGAGTTGCCCTCATACGGAGACCAAAAGATGGAACACATGAAGGGCAAACAGCAAAAAGTCTGTGAAATGAGGGATTAAAAATTACATGATGAAGTGGATGATGTGGTAAAGACTTCATTTTAATATATTTCAAGGGAAGAAAAAAATATATTCAAAGAAAGAAAAAAAATCACATGATTAAAAAAAAAGTTGCAGGCATCTTGATGCAGTGGATGGCTCATTAAATTTGACATATAGGCTCTCCATGGGAGACATTTGTGAAGCTCCTGAACAAATCTGGAGGGCTAGAGGGTGAACTGGGCCAAGCACACTCAGATAGCTCGGAGGTGCTGACCTGTATACAATGGAGCCGTAGTAAAGCTTTGATCTTACGAGAGCTTTATACAGGTGAATGAGCAACTTACGGTCTGCTTTCCATGTTGTAGAAGAGATGAACTGCTGAAGATTCATCATCTTCATGCAACAAGCTCTTAACTGTACAATATGAGGTTTGAATGTAAGTTTCTTGTTGAATGAAAGGCTGAGGAATCTAGCATTTTCTACTGTTGGTATTTAACTATTGTTTAGAAACACACATATGTAGAAAAAATCGGTTTCAGATATTATATAAATTTATTTATTATAACTCTATAGATACATTGGTAACTATTTCAAGTTTTACTCTACCATACGTATATTAATTTCAGAACTTGGTATTTATGTTGATGGTTTTGGAAAAAAGAGTCGTGAAAAAGAGTTAATGTTTCCTGCTCTACCAGAAGCTGTCAGTAAGTAAAATTATGATTAATTTTTATTTAAATTTGTACTGACCTGTCATTCATTCATTTATTATTCTTTCATTTTCATGAGAAATTCAAGAGTTACGTTTTATAATTTTATTGAATGAATTTACTTTGAATTCGTAGGTTACATGGATGGTCAACTTATTGTTTATTGTGATACGCATGTTGATATCTTTGATGCTGCTTCTGGTGAATGGGTACAGACTCTTAATCTTAAAAAGGTCAGTAGTTTGTTTCTTCTGCATTTGCTAATCCTTTGATGCACAAAAATTTATACCCAACTTTTATAATACTAAACTCTGTAGTCTGAATAGCACCACACACATCAAAATATTCTAAAACAGATGAAAATTCATTAAAACTTTCCAACCTTCATAAAATGTTGCACAACTTTTTTTGGGACACACACTGGCATAATTATATTGTTGTTTGGATTAATATTTTCTCCTGAAATATCAAAATATAAATTTTTTCGAAAATTTTGAATATGATTTGAAAAAGGGTTAATCAATTTTGTTTTTTCAGACTAAACCACTTTGTCGCTCAGGTATCCTGTGTTTTTCATTAGCAACTGACCTTCCTCATATCATTTATCTTCATAATGTGCAGTACCGCACAAACCTGGTTTGTGTACCAGAAAACAGTCTTCAGCAGATGAAGAGCAGGCAGAGCAGTAGAGCTGTTCTTAGTAGAGCTAGGAGGCGATTCTCTGTCAGGGAGCCTGAGAAAACAGGAAAAGGGTATAAAATGAAAACTTTGTCTTATTTTTGCTGTTGGTTTCTATTTGAAAGTGTTTTAGAATATTACATAAATACAATTCGCTACTACACTGATGAGCCAAAAAAACTGGTAAACCTGCCTAATATCGTGTAGGGACCTTGCGAGTACGCATAAGTGCCGCAACGCGACGTGGCATGGACTCGACTAATGTCTGAAGTAGTGCTGGAGGTAATTGACATCATGAATCCTGCAGGGCTGTCCATAAATCCGTAGGAGTAAGAGGGGGTGGAGGTCTCTTCTGAACAGCACGTTGTAAGGCATCCCAGATATGTTCAATAATGTTCATGTCTGGGGATTTAGGTGGCCAGCGGAAGTGTCTAAAGTCAGAAGAGTGTTCCTGGAGCCACTTTGTAGCAATTCTGGATGTGTGGGGTGTCGCATTATCCTGCTGAAATTGTCCAAGTCCGTCGGAATGCACAATTAACATGAATGGGTGCAGGTGATCAGACAGGATGCTTATGTACCTGTCACCTGTCAGAGTCATATCTAGACGTATCAGGGGTCCCATATCATGCCAACTGCACATGCCCCATACCATCACAGAGCCTCCACCAGCTTGAACAGTCCCCTGTTGACATGTAGGGTCCATGGATTCATGAGGTTGTCTCCATACCCATACACGTCCATCAGCTCGAAGCAATTGGAACAGAGACTCATCAGACCAGGCAACGTGTTTCCAGTCCTCAACAGTCCAATGTCGGTGTTGTCGGGCCCAGGCGAGGCATAAAGGTTTGTGTCGTGCAGTCATCAAGAGTACAAGAGTGGGCCTTCGGCTCCGAAAGCTCATATCAATGATGTTTCGTTGAATGGTTCGCATGCTGACACTTGTTGATGGCCCAGCATTGAAATCTGCAGCAATTTGCGGAAGGGTTACCCGTCTGTCACGTTTAATGATTCTCGTCAGTCGTCGTTGGTCCCGTTCTTGCATGATCTTTTTCCGGCTGCAGCGATGTCGTAGATTTAATTTTTTACCGGATTTCCAATATTCACGGTACACTCGTGAAATGGTCGTACGTGAAAATCCATATTTCATCGCTACCTCGGAGATGCTATGTCCCATCTCTCGTGTGCCGACTATAACACCACGTTAAAACTCACTTAAATCTCGATAGCCTGCCATTGTAGCAGCAGTAACCGATCTAACAACTATGCCAGACACTTGTTGTGTTATATAGGCGTTTCCGACCGCAGCGCCGTACTCTGATTGGTTCCATATCTCTTTATTTGCATACGCATGCCTGTACCAGTTTTTTTTGGCTCTTCAGTTTATATTGTTCATTCTCTAATTCTTACTTACTTTGACTCAAGGGTTTCCCCCCCCCCCCCCTTTATTTCTTAGTAATGTTGACAGACGGTCAAAATTAATCTCTGGCCCAACAAATTTCAACCATATTTCTCATATGGGACCCGGTGCTGGTATACAACTCCACAAATTGATGGACATTCCTAAAGTAAGTTCTTGATTTGTTTGCAATTAATTTTGCTATAAACCTGTAAAATTGACGACCATGAAGAGGTTGACTGCCAAATAGATCTTAGATTGTATCCTATTTAGATTTTTTACTAATCTCTTCCTTTTTTTCATGCTTTATATAGATGAAGCAAAATTCATTGCCTCAAGAGGATAAAAATAGGAGCCCATTGATATCAGGTGATCTACAGTGCATTTATTTTCTAACTTTGCTATAGATAACTTGACCAAAAAAAACAAACCAGGTAGAAATATAGAAAAAAGTGTAGTTAAATAAAAACAAATTATTCTGAGCTGTATCATTTTCTTTTCCAGTATAAAGCATATATAGTTTGATATAAATATTATTCCACTACTCAGTATATTACATTTAAACTAATAGAAAATAAAAAAAAATTCTTAAAAAATAAAATACACTTTCATTTTTTTGGCACAAAGATGCAAAGAAAGTAATTTTTTAACAAATGAAATAGTATAGACTTATTAAAGTTATTTTCATTGCTAGGAAACTTTTTGCCTTTAAAATAAAGGTTAATTTATTCAGTTGCTTTATAGTTATTTTATGTGAACTAAGTACTCATAATTTCATATAATGCATCAATTCTTGCAAGTGTTTCTATAACAAAATGCACAGTAGATGATTGCATGCACTCTGTATGATTATGTGATACACTAACATTACTAAAATATATATGGTGCGGTTGAAAAGTTTGGTTAATGGAGGGGGGGGGGGTGTCTCAGAAAATAAAGGAAACATAATATACACACAAAATACCTTTATTGGCCTTAAAAGTAATTACCATTAGCTGCAATGCACTTTTGAAAATGGTTGTAAAAGCTGAAAACTTTCAGCAAAAGTTTTTTTGCAATCGTCGGAAGCAAAACAATGTTACTCTTTTGCTTTGATGTCTGGTATGTCTAAAAATTGAAGGCTTTTTATGACTACCTTGAGCCGGGGGGGGGGGGGGGGACAAAAATAAGTCTGCAGAGGCTTTGTTAATCCTCAATTCATCCACTGTAATTATTAAAGTCAGCCGCCAATCATCCGCAAGCACCTGTCAAACTTGTTTGATGATCTCTGGTGTTCTGCTTGTTAATAGTTGACGGAAATGCAGCTCATCATCAACATTTATTTTTTCAGTTGCGGAAGTGCTTGAACAAGTTGCGAACACATTTTTTACTCCTTGCTTCTTTTCCATACATTTTTTATCAACATTTCATGGGTCCCCATTTCAGTTTTCTCCATTTGTAGCAAAAATTAATGTTTACACTTTGTTCAATTGCATTGTGACATCAACTTTCACACTCAGTGTTCTATTGGTTGGCCCAGGAAACTCTGCTTCAGCCAAGTATTTTCCATGCTGGGGGGGGGGGGGGATTTTTTATGCCTCTCAAAGCGCATGCGTGGGTGCACTTTTCCAACCTGCTTTATTCTTTAAATATTGGACCATTTACCAAACTTTTTGACTGCGCCTTGTATTATTTAAAATGCAAATCTTTTACTAACATTTATTATGAGTGGTTTGTGCATCTAAGAAGAATTGCTTTATGAAGTTTGTGCATTTCCTTGAAACTTATACACTAATTTTATTGGTGTGTTTTGCTAGTTTTAACAAGTTTAGTGGCAGTGCATTAAGTAATCATTGCTTTTGCACTTTCCTTCTTCTCTTATCCTGCTTAATTATTCAGGAAAGTTATCTAACCAGCGACCTGTGTTATCATTGCCTGTTATTTCTCCAGATGGTTCACTGTCATCTCAAGAGCAGTCCTCTCACAGTACTTTTTATACCACAGCTGGCTCAGCGCAAAGCTCCATTGGAGGGCGTGAAGTGAGTATTTTTTCCGACTGAATACTATTACCTACCTTGCCCTCTCCTGGTGATTATATTGTGCATTGGATTGCAGCATTTAGTAAATAACAATTTAACTCTTTAATTGATGAATAATTCATCTTTTTCTGATATTTTATGCAAGGTTTATCCAAAATTTTCCCTTGAATGAAATGCATGTGTCTGTATGTGTTATGTCTGTCAAAAATATCATTTATGTTTGGTTATACTACTTTGAAGTATTGTAGTTATAATTATTATTATTTTGATACATGAGATGGTGGTAGGAGTTTTTTTTCCTCTTGCATTAATTTAGCAGCTTAGTATGTAAATGTAAAGAACTTTAGTAAGACTTTATCTGTGATCTTTTTATGAGAGAGGGGAAGCACACATAAAATCATATAGTCTGCCATGCTTATAACAAAGTCAGAAGAAAACAGCAAAAATATTTGTTATACATGAACTTCCTTATATTCATACCAATTTGATAAGCAGCATGAAATCTATGGAAAATGGGAAAAACTTTGTTATATATGAAAATTTATAATATGTGTGTTTATTATAAGCAAGTTTGTGTATCACGTGCAGCTACAGCTATTCCTCAGTATTTGATGGTTTCAGAACTCATCAAATTTAGCACGTCTTGCATTTTAACAAGAATAAAAAATGATTTTGGAGCTTAACACCTCAATCCCAAGTAAACAACCAGCATCTGAGGTCTTTTTTAGTTCCAAATAATATTCCTGCTCATTCCATATGGCCTGAAAAACGACTTACTAGATAAGTTCGGCACTTGTTGGTTTCAGTTCTGGTGATGTTCCGAAATGAATTAGCTAGTGTGGAGGCACCACAATGTCTTAAATTTTCAGAAATAATCATAATGGGTCCATTATTACAAATGACTAAATAAATATTGTGGCACTGTACAACCATACTTTATTAGTGTCCTAATGTGGGAGATTTTTAATTGGGGGAAAGATGTTTCTGTGAAATAAGTCTGCTAGACTAGAGCAAAGGTTCTTATACTTTTTGGGTTTGCTGTGCCCTTTGTGTGTCAGTTTTTTTTATGTTGTACTAAATCAGACCATTGGCCTGTCTAACAGTTGATGTACGGCTAGATTGGTCCAGTAAAAAACAGTCATTATAATCTCAAAGAAATTTATTTGTAACTTAAAAGATAAGCAAGGGTGGCTTGAGTCGAAATCTCTACCCATGCACAATCTATGTTTGAAGCTTTTTGCCCCCCCCCCCCTCCACACCCAATTTATCCCACCAATTCCTAAAATCCTTTAAAATTCCTTAAAAAAATATTTGCTCCTTCAGCTTGGATTTGACACCTCTCCTAGAGTGGACAGAAATAATTTTACTTATTTTACAATATTTACTTATTTCACAAAAAAAAATCCTTCCTTTCAACCTCAAATTTGATGCCCCTTCTAGAAATTTTCCCCTAATTGTTTTTCAATAATAATTTTTTTTTTGCCCTCCCACCTCCGATTTGGCATTTCTTCAGAGCTGCATCCCATGCAGCTGCACAGTTTGCACCTGTAAATGAGTACATGTTTCTACAAACCATCATGCCATTGAATTAGTAACTCTATTTGGTGGGACATGTTTTTGCGTACAGTATGGTAATCTCTGATCTAATATACCATTGCTTATAACAAAGCAATAATTGAAAAGAAAATCAATTATATGTATATATAGGGTGCATAGCAAACAAGGGGTATACAGCATTTTACTGGCAAACTGATGATCCTAGAGGTGTACATCCAATTAAAAAATACACTCAAAAGATAATTATTTGAAGAGGAAAATATGCAAGATGGAATTTATGTAACAGTGATACAAAAAATACAGAAATTACAGGAAATATACAAAAATTACAGAAATTAAAGTCCAAAGAGTAATAAAAAAATCACCCAACATACCTTGAGAAGGGGATACAGTTGTGTTGTTTTGAATGTAAAAGTGGAGATGTCGTTGAGAAGAAGGTGGTGGGCATGCTGTTGCCAAAGTTAACTTTGGAAAAATTGATAAGGGCTGTAGTGAATTTGTGCTTATTATTACATATATTTGAAATGTATTTGTGAAATGAGAGTATTTCTCTCAATTCACAAACATGTAAATTCAGCCACATATGTAATAATAGACAAGAATTCATTACAGCACTTTTAAATTTTTCTAAAGCTGTATTTGGCAACAGCATACCCACTGCCTTCTTCAACGACATCTCCACTTTTACATTCAAAACAACACAACCATATCCCTGTTCTCAAGGTATGTCGGGTGATTTTTTGACTACTCTTTGGACTTTTTAAATTTATTTTTAATTTATTTTCTGTAATTTTTGTAAATTACTTGTAATTTCTGTATTTTTCGCAATTTTGTATATATTTTTCATAGATTTTTGATTTTTCTTAATATTTTTTCTTATGCTTCATTTTACTTATAACCTGAAGCCCTGAAGCTCTGTATGTGTTCCCAAATGTTGCATTTCTTTAATATAATTTTTTCCTCATTTTTAATTTCACTTTTTTTTCATCAATGTTTTTGAGAGGGTAGGCACCAGGGAACAAGGGTTGGCATTTTTAGTATGATTTTGCATAGCCATGGCCCCCACATCCTGAAGCAAGGCCCCTAGGCTGGGATCTTTCATGGGCCCTCGACCAGACTTTCACGGGGCCCCTTTATAGGTCATCCTAGCCTCCAGTCCAATCCTTGTGGGGGTCATGGGCATAGCCACCCCTCAGAAACTGCCTGCTTTTTTGAATCATGCAGGGGGTTCTCCCTGATAACAACACTCTGCATAGGTTCCATTTCACTCTTACATAAATTCCATCATGTGTTTTTCCTTCAAATAATTATCTTTTGTGTATATATATTTTTTTGAATGAATAAAGTGAGCAGCACTAGTGCTTTTGTTGTTTAAAAATCTATTTTAGCTATTTCTTCATTCTCTATCTTCATTTCTCTAGATTTTTCACACTTCAATTTTTGTTTCTACCATATATATATATATTTGGTGTTATTGTAGTTTAACATAAGTTAAGTTACATTCTTATGAGAGATATGACATAATTTTATTTTTAATTTCCCTGTAGGGATATGGAGATCATCCAAGCCCTCGCAATTCAATTGCTTCGAATAATAGTTCCCTCATGAGTTCACCTCCAAGCCCTAGAGACAGGCGGACAATCTGTGAGGAACGAGATCAAGGCTCTTCCAGTTGTGAATCATAAGCTATTATTTATTCACATGCATCACTGTGACTCATAAGAATACCTGATGAGAAGGATTATGGTAGCATATGCTTCTCCAAACAACACAGTAGTGTTTCAATCAACATGTAAAGGATACAAAATAACAATTCATTTTTTTTTCTACTTAAAAGTAATCATGTGGTTGTTCTTCAGAAGAAAAAAAAATTTTGTTTCAGCATTATAACTGATAGTCTTAGGAAGAAAGCTATGCAAGTAAATGAAAATTTATCAGTGCTGTCATGATGATGTCGAAAAAAATCTATTTGATGGCCGAACAATATACCAACCATCATCCACTTGAATGTGTGTGTGTGTGTGTTTATATGTTTTTGTTATAAACTAAAAAAAATTTTCCATGTGCATAAACACTTTTTTCTGAAGTAAATTTTAAGAATGATGTATCCCGTTTCTTTTATATTCATGTGTGCATATTGTTTGCGATATTCTCTGAAACTTTAATTGCTTTTGTTTTGTCCATTCTTAAAAAAATATACTAGTCCTTTGTTGTTTATGTTTGACTCATGTGTAGGTCAAGTTTTTTTTTTTTTTCTAAACTGAGCAGGTATTTTCTGCACTCAAAATAACAGTTTGAGAAATCTGTGTGATTATCATGATATAAAATAACACATAAAGAAGTATGAAAAGGATGGTGCGAAACGAGGATGATACTTGCCTAGTCTTTGCATTGCAAATGTAAACAGAATTTTCGCCTATACTGTTGTTATGATTAATATTATAAAATTATTTTGTACAGTTTTTTTTTCCATATGTAAGTTTATATTATCATTTGTTTTAAACATGCTTTCTTTTTTTTAGTTTGTTCATAGAGATTATATTATAATGTATAGAAGTATAAGATCAAATAATGTTGTTGTACATTGTTTAGCGTTGAAAGCAAATTACGTTCAGCATACTAAATGGTTATCAGGTCATGATCATGGTTTATGTGTTATGCCAAGTTCTCAAATGATTTTATATTTTTCTATAGTTGAACTGGTACACAAAAGAAAAATGTGAGTTATTTCAAAGAAATTTCCATGAAATCTCTGGGTGTGAAGTGGATAGTAGAATCTATCATCCTGAACTATTCAGAAAACCAGGGGCGTCGGAAATGTTCCAAACCTATGGATGTTTGTCTTCAGTTTCATGTGGAAATTATGATTTCTGAATAAATTCTGGGAGTGCTCGAATCGATTCTATAAATCTCTGTGGGTAGCAAGCACCCACAGCAACTGTGGTTCCGATGCCACTGCAGAAAATCAAACAGGTCTTCAATCTAAAAAAAGGGATGGTATATGGTACGCATTGCTTGTACAAACATTAGGAGAGAAAGTATAAAGCTGTGCATTTAGAAATCTGTATTCAAAGTTCATTTTCGCTGTTAAAATATGTATAAAGTGAAAGCAAGTGATTGAAGGTGTGAAAAATTGATTGAATTTTTCCTCAGTGAAGTGAGGAAATTTCAGTATTTATATAGCGTAATTAATATAAAATTAATTTCAACACATTGCATATCAGTTGTTTTATTTTTAGCACTGACCCAAAATTTCTTGCTCCTTAAATCAACTTAAGAATTCTAGTGAACAGCTACCAGCTGCTTTTGGGGGTGACAAAAAAGGAATTTCTTATATCTGAATGCAATGTGTTTAACAAACACTTCTGATTACTTAACAATTTATAGCTTTCGGATTGCATGGTTTGAAAATTTTTTTCCCCTCAAGGATTGAACATTTTCAAGAAACAAATCACTTGCTGCATCTTGGAGAAAGGAAGTTTGTTCCAATGTCTTTGCTTGACAAACCGACAGCTTTGGTCAGCTGAATGAGTTTTTGATTTGCTGATGATGTTATCGTAGACTCTAAACAGAATTGAGATAATTTTTAAAAAATCTTATTCATTACCATAGACCAAAACAGTGCTTACTCTCCAGTCTGTTTGGTCTCCTGTAACAAATCAGATGGTTGCAAGATATTTGTAATAATAATTGTGCGCCAGAGGTTTCTATGAACTTGAAATATTTTGGGAATCCATGCCACTACCTTATCATTGTCTTAATCATTTTGAGAACTTGGCATACCTTTAAATACATGTAAAAAATTTCAGGTATCAACATATTTTGTAAATTTTTCATTTTTTTTTACTTTTTTGCTTATACGTTGTGTTGCTTGTTTTGACACGTTCAACTCTTTTATATGAAAGAAATGAGCATTTCTTTCATATAAAAATGTTTTAAAATGCTGGATAATGAATCTGTAATCTCATTTAACTTTAAATCAAGAAATAACTGTGAAACCTCATTGTAAACGAGATAACTTTTTATTTAAATGTTCTGTGTGTGTGGTTACAAATTTATTTTAAAATTTTCCCAATACACTGACATTTTCAGTCTCACTGTTTTACACATTATAGAAATTGATGAATTATAACATCTTTACAATCTTGATACATAAAATTTATGGTTTTTTTAAGCATTTATGAAATTTTAGAGAAAAAAAAAACGATGGTAAGCAAAAATTACAGAAAAATCATCTTTCTATCTTTATTGAAATGATGTCATTTTCCAACATCTTCTATTCCACATGAGAAAGAAATTGAAATATTGGGAAAATATTCTGTGATATATAAATGAGTTTTATATTTCCTAGATGAAAGTATAATAATCGCTAGCAAGAAAACAGGATTTTTATGCGCAAGAATATGTTAATCCAATCTTGTATTTAGTTCACATGCATGCTCAAAAAAATCCTAATACAGTATAACCTTTCATATTTAGAATAAGGCCAATAAAAAAAAAAGTAGTGCGGATAATTTTTGAGCCAATTTATAAAATTTTATAAGTACAAAAAGCAAATTTGTACAATTTGTTGCCTTTTTTTAGCTTTAAGCACTCTTATTTCAGCCTTTTTACAGCTCTACAGAGATAGTCACACGTATGTAAATTTTTTTATCTGAATTTCAGCTTGTTTTATTTCAGATAAGGGAGGTTTTACTTCAACTAAATGAATTTTTTTCCTCAGTGATGCTGATTCCTGAAAAAACAAAATTAAAAACGAATGTTACATATGAATATACATTATGTACTACATGGAATTTGTGAGGTAAAAGCGTGTGTTGAATACTAACACTCATAATCATATGACATATCTAGAAAGCAGTGTTTTATAAAGTTTACGAAGATTGTGATTGTGCGTGTGTGTTTGCGATTTATGGTAATAAATGAGGATGTGTAAATTTTGTGCCTTGTATTAAGAAAAAATTTGCTCATTAAAAAACTTCCATCCCAGTAAATAAATAACTTGTATTTACACTGGAATAGTTAATGATGAAATTTACGTTTGGAGTAGATTTATTTTTTTTTCATTATTTCGGCCAATTGATTAACTACTCTAATTTTCCTTGTCTCTTTAACAACTTTTCCCATCCCCAAGATATAGTCAGGTTCTATTCAAATATTTATGTAATCTTAACCAGAAATAGGTATACATGAATACATTCATCGTAGCAATAGTTTAGTGTAATAGGATATTTGAAATTACTGCTTTATGAAAAAAAAAAGAAAAAGGTAGATGAAATCTCTCTTGCTATTATAAATAAGTGAATTTGTACTGTAGTGCTTCGTGACAGCAGAGTTTCTATTTTGTATACAATTTTTCTACTGCTATTGATGGAGATCTTCCTTATGGGAAATTATTTAATAATTAAATGTGTAAAGATGACCATACTGCTTTGCATAAAAAAAATTATTTATTGCAGCATAATCCAAAAAGAAACCACAATGTCATACTTGAACGAGAATCATAATTTACCAGTGCGTTTGAAAACTACAAAAGCCTTACTTTTATGCTATGTTCAATCGATGAAACATTTGATAATACATAATGATATACTCACGTTTTTACTCAATACTGCAAGGGTAAGTTAAAAAAGTAAGTTTTAGAGAAGGGCAACAAAAATCAAAAATTCACTCTTTTGCCCAGAGCTGGTACCCATTTTGGCACCCCTTCTGTGTAATTTTTAATGGGAAAAAATATGAGTAAATTCTTCACTCTTCTTGGCCCAGTGCCTAGGGCACCAGACCCTCCTGCTCCCCTTTAGTTGCAGCCGTGAAAAGTTTTCCTATTCTATTAATCAGACCTCTGTATACTACAACTTATGTATCAACGAGGCGGTACCATAGTTTAATTGATAGATTTATACATGAGTGCACACGGAGAAACAGAATTTTGAAATAGTGACAATTGTGAAATGGATAAGGCAAGAGGTGAGCACAAAACAGTGAACCTGTCATCATTTGTAGGAGGATTGCAATTTTATAAAAAGAGAAAACAATGTATCTATAGTCACACACACACCTTTATGAGATGTCTTTGGCTATATGCCCAGTAAATGAGAAATGGTGCAGAAAATTTGCGATGTGCCAAACACATGTGTAAAAGGCTTTTGCTTTAGCAGATTGATCATTCATAAACATCTGATACATTTGTCAATGCCATTGATGAAATGATACTGGAGAATAGAATAGACTTATGATGATGGGTCAATCAGACATGTAATTTATTCTCTCACATGCCACTATGTCAGCAGTTCTCAAAGTGTGTATCTCTTAGCTTCTTGAGGTTTCACGACATTTGTCAGGGGGTGGCACGGTGAACTAGTGATATTGATATGTACCTGTTCGGTGCTCTGGCACTATTCCTTGTTCAACGATTCTGTGAAGCTGTGCATAAATGTTGAATAGGAAAGAAGTTGAATAGAGAAAGTCGCTGGTGACAAAAGTTTGAGAACCAGTGCACTATGTGGGTCATTGTCCATGGTCTTTTTAGCAGGACACCATTTTATATCATCAGTGAACTTTCTTTCATTATTGAATATACTTGAATACCTTCTGTGATTATGTCAAAAAATGTGGGAAAGGTGCAGCAATAAAACGAGTCTTTATAACTATATTTTCACCCATTTCCCCTTCCCCAACAAAATAATTAGGAAAAAACTTACTTTTTGGCGTTCCCCCATATAGATATACATTTCTGGCTTTGTTTGGTTGCTGAATATAATTATAAAAATTATTTTCACATTATTAATGAATAATGTGACTTGTATCTTTTGATATGATTGTATCTCCTCTTCCTAATATCCTGGTAGGATATTGTTAACCCTCTTTGTGTTGTTAAGAGCGATAACGCTGTACCTTGAGATAAATGGCTGTAAAACATTACTTCCAATGTATTTGTTGTAATTGAGTGTAAATATGTGTATGCAATCACACGTGCATTTTTATTAATTTTTTCCCCTCCCAAGTCAGGTAATATCACAATTTGTAGGATAAGATTATATTTATTTGGACTTATATATGTATAAGTTTGTACATACTTGTAAAAAAAAAATATTATAGACGATCCTTTTCTGATAGTGAAATATATGTTCAATAGAGATAGTAATTGTTGCAACTATGATAACAGTAGGTTTTTTTTAAATGATTTATTCATCAATAATTTCACATTATGTAATATTTTTAATTTTTTCATTATCTTAAAAGACAAAATTTTTTTAAAATTGAAATGTTGAAAAAATGATTCAAATTAGAGATGGACGGATACAGCTTTCTGTAAAATGTAAATCATAAGTATCGAAATACGAGAAAGTACGAGATCTTAGGTAGCCATGAACTGGTTTAGTTAGTTATTGTTTTTCAAGAGAAAAAAAAAAACATTTTTTGACGATTTGGTCTTGAATTTTGTTTAAATTTTCTCAGATTTCTTGAAATCTATACCCTTTTTGAAAATCAATATCATGTCTCCTTGATCAACTTCTGAAGGCAAATGAGAATATACAAATAAAAATGGGACAATGTTTACCTCTACCGTTTTTAGATTTGCTAAAAGTGTCGATTAGGGGAACAAATTCTATCTTGAAATGCCATCAGAAATTAATTTAATGTCCTGATATGGCAAACAATGCTCTGTGAGGAAATGTTGACTTCAGTGAACCATAATGTACTGTTTCCTGGTAATGACCAGAGAAAAAAAAAATTACTAGTTAAATTGCAAAGCTGTATATGAAAAATTTATAGATTTTTTTCATTCAGCATGCATCTTATTAGTGATTTGTTTTCATGTCCTGAGTTTAGAGAAAAATTATCTTTTCACTCATAGTTTAAAGCAGAAGCAGTAAAAAAAAGGTGTATTGAGGGGGGGGGGGGGCAATAATCCCCCCCCCCAAAAAAAAATGAGAAAATCATATATATTATGGATCAACATTGTTTTAGTTTATTTCTGTCATTATGCCCCCCCCCCCCCCACTTTTGAAGAGATTTTTTTTTGGTCACAGCCCTGTTTTTCAAGCAACAGGTTACTCAATTGCTCAGCCCTCAAAGTCAAAGAACAACCTAACCATTTGTAGCCATGAATTAATATGAAATAGGAATCTTAATGTTAATATTTGAGTGCTCTACATTCAGTGCTATTTCCTTCATTTCACATGGATGGTGTTCACAGTGTTCACATTCTCTTCAACATGATACTTTCATGAACACTTTTTACTTCTGATATGGAAGATATTAGCATCGTTTCTTGAACATAAAGTGTGCATAATTGAGGCATGATAAAAAATGTTATGATCATACATATGAACTCGCAACACTCTCCGGCATGCATCAGTTTCACTAGAAATTCCCCAAAAGGAATGTTTATGAGGTGCATGTGCAATTCAGTGGTAGTAGTGGTACAAGTGTTTTCGTTATGATTTCCTTTTCATTGAAAATCACTATTTTTCTACTTAGGATGATAATATGAAGGACCAAACACAATCAGGTTCCTATCTCCATAAGAGATATCAAACCCTTACAGGAGAGCCAAAAATACTTTTTCACTTCCCCAAAAAAGTCAAAAAGAAGTGTTGCCCATTTTATTTGCATATTCCGGTTCTCCTTTAGACTTAGATTAAAAAGACATAGGCCCTTCATCAGTGGTTCCAAACGTAGCAACCCTGTTGCCTAGTTGATATTTTTTTTTATTTCTGTGAAAAGAAAACCTGGTCACACACACTGCTGATGGGGAAAAATGGTACTACAAATCTGTCATGGCTACTTAAACTTATTTACTTGAATATGCTTTTAGCGAACTTTATAACTCAATGCACAGGGACTTATTAAAATGAAATCATAGTTTTAAACTTAGGAGCAAGTATCATCCAAACATGGGAACTATGAAAGGCATCTTTGGTGTGGCTGATGTTGGCCATGGGTGGATACGTGGTCGAGGGGGGGGGGGGGTGTCCCCATTCCAATTTTGCATTATTAGCATAGGGAGAAGGTGAAAAAGTTGCCTCTTCACAAAACATTTGTCCCCCTTCCCTTTGAAGAGCATGTATCCGCTTATGGCCAGGGTTCCACACTGGGCTGCTGCCTGACAGTTGAGAAACACTACCCTATATGATATTATATTGGTTTTCAAGTTGGGCTTGGCTACATATAAGTTCCTCACAGAAATATTTATGAGTAACATGTGCAGTTTAGTAGTTTGTGGTATGAGTCTAATCATAAAAGAGTCGTGCTGAGAGTTTTGAATGATGAATTTCAACTGGAAAGGATACGAGTTATAGTTCTTAGTGTCTGTCCATTTCTGTTTGAAAACATCTGAAGAGTTTTGTAATTTATTTCACATCATTAAACTGGAATATTGAACTGGTAAGTTATTGAATTCAACTGGTTTTTCTGATTCTTAAATATGCAGTTATTTTATGAAGGTTCAAAGGGATGTCGTAAAGTTGATTGTGTTTTAAAAATATATTTGGGGATAAAAAAACGGAGATGTATTTAATAGTGGATTAATTCGTTTTGATCATTCTTCATGTACTTAACACCATTTTAAAAGAAGTCATCAAGTTATATTAAATAAAACACATGCTTATGATCTTATAATACTGATGTCAAGTTACCATGATTACTGTGTGTAAGATTTGTATCGTATACTTCATTTTATTATCCGATGGATTTATTTCCAGAAATCACAATATGCCAACCAGGCATGGTGAATGGGCAACTTTGAAGGAATGAAGGTCATTCAGTGACAATTACGTCTCCTATTTTTATTGGGCAGAACCATTATTTTAACATTTCTTTGTTCTTTGGCTCTGGAAGGGAAAGCGATTGTCTCAGACACTGGATCCTTGCCTGAGGTCAATAGCACTAGTGCAATACTAAATTTATGAATTTGGCGATTTTTTAAGAAATAGTTATCAGGAATAATTTATAAGAATTTCCCATTCTATTTATGGAATAAATGGGCAAATTCAGTGTATTTAAATGTTGATGTGCTGGTACAAATTGTCATACGGTCAAATGAAATAACATCATAAAGTCAATCTCTAAGGAAAATGCACTATTTTGATACAAACAATGTTTTCTACTCTTTTTATTTGTTAAGTGAAGTTTTCACAACATTCATTATAATTTTTTTATACATCTAATGTATATCAAATGAGATGAAATAAAAGTATGGCACATATGTGTTGAACCTTATTTTGTGCATGATTAAAAGTGCATTTTGAGTGTCCAGTAGTTTCAATATTTCAATTTGGAACAGGGTTGATTCAGCTCGAAATTGTTTTAGGTCCTGTTCCATACTCATACTGACATTTGTAAAAATTCTTTTTGTTTTGATACCATATCATTATTTTATCAAATATCACAGTTTTATTATATTTAAATTACTGTTTACTATATAGACTTGCATTGCCGTACGCAAGGGAGGGGGTTCAAGCCGAGATTATAGTCTTATTTTGCAAGGAAAAAATATAACCCCCCCCCCCAAGAAAATTCTGCGTACGCCTATGTAGACCCGTGTGGTTGTCGGATTAGTAAGTGAGCTATTGCCAGGAATATAAAGTAGCATCTCAGTGATGGAGCAACAGTGGTCTCTAATCAATTTTCTACAATCAATTCCAGATTTTCATTCTAAAATAACTTCATTAATTCTGAAATTCCTTTGTTGATTATTAAGTCATTAATGCAGGAATAATTTTTCCATTAACTCAGCAAACATTTTTTTTCTATTAATTCCGCAATAATTTTTCTCATTCAATTAACAAATTGTGTCTTTTATTAATACTCTATCTTCACTATTTCCTGTATTAATTTCTTTCATTAATTGTGGAATCATTTCTTTCATCTCTTCTGAATTTTAAAAATAAATCTGGAATTATTTGATTAATTCTAAAAATTAATCAATTCTGAATTTTGATTATTTCTGTCATTAAAATTGAATTTTTATTCATTCTAAAATGATTTCTTTCACATTAGTTTCGAAACAGTTTCTTTCATTAACTTTTTAATAGTTTTTTTTTCTTTAGTTCAGAAACATTAATGAATTTCAATTTCATTCATTAATGCCAAATTCACTGATTCTGAAGTCAGTGAATTCTAAATTTTCAGTATATTTTCTGTACATATTTCTTTCATAAAATTGTGAAATAATTTTCTTCATCTGTTAATTGTAAAAAATAATTCTGAAATTCTTTTATTAATTCTAAATTTTCGTTTATTTTGAAATTCATTTCTGAATTGTTTCCAGTTCTATATTTTCATTAATTCTGAAACAATTTCTTTCACATTTGTTCAGAAACAATATCTTTCATTAACCCATTATTTATCATTGCCCATTTTTTGGGATGCTTGTTTTTATTTTCAATTAAGCCGTGGGATTTTTAGTTGTGATTATTGTACCTAAATTTTTAATGACTGCCATAAACACTACAAACGGAATAAAAAAATACTTTCAAATTTTTCTAATAAATCAATAAATATGTAATAATTTTATTTAGTAAAACTCCCCCACCCCCATATAGTTTTCTTTTCATACTTCATTCATGTTATCATATGGTTTTTTTTTTTAATAAGTGAGTGGAGTTTTGGCATATAATGGGTTAATTCTGAATTTTTTTTTCTGAAACCAGAAATCGTTCCTCTCATCAATTCTAAATTTTCATTATTTGTCTATTTTTTTTGTTATTAACTCTGAAATAATTTCTTCCATTGATTCAGAATTGAGATGAAAATGTTCCTCTTAACTCTCGAAAATCCGAATCTCAGCTCACACCGGAAGATTTCAGAAACACCACGTGCGTACATGGAAAGAAACATGTTTAAAGCTGTAACAAGGAAACTATTCCAGTTAAGAATCTCATCCACATATATACTGCCCAAACAATCTATACAACATTTCAAGGCCACAAGGTGAAGCGTTACACGCATAGCAATCCAGTAAATGAAAATATCGCCTCCATCTCTTATCGTTAGGGAGGACTCCGCTCTCCCAATTACTTTCCGATTCAACGAACAAAACATTATTACTGTTTTATTTTTTATTTTTGCCCTCCAGGGCCCTTGCATCAAAACCAAACTAGTTATTGCTCCGATAAACCACTGAAACTTTCATTGATAAGGGCTGGGAAGTATGATGATGGTGTGAGAGGGAATCCCATTTTATCTTATCTTGTGAGGAAAAAGGGGTTTTCTCCTAACGAGACAAAAGGGCGATCGGCAGTGTACTACCGACTGCACACACTACAGTACTACTAAGACTTTTCTAATACGAGGTGTGAAGTGGACTGGAAGCACAGAGGGAGAATTTGATGGCCTTAACGGGTAAAAGCGGGTTTCGAGGGTAAGAAGATGAAGTGGTCCCAGAGATTCCGGCAGATTTATTAGAGGGTTAGCAAAGGCTTCTGTTCTGGAAAAGTACGAGATTTACTTCCAATGTAAAGACGGAGAGGAGGAGGTAGGAAAATACATGGTATATAGCCAGAGAAAGAGAAGTAGAGGTTCGGGGTCTCCCGACTCCTCCGGCATTTCGTAGTTCATTAAGGTATTCGCTGGGAAAGACGACAAATCGGATTAAGGTACCTACTTTCTCATTTGATTAGAGGCCAATTCTAGGAAACGCCAGCTTCGCAGAATTAATTTCCAGAAGAATTTTTACTGTGGAATGGTTCAATATTCTCCCCCCCACCCCCCCGACCTCTATCTCACATATTTTTCAGTTTGTGTCTCTTAGTGAATGAATGTCTTAAAGCTTAAATTGTCCCAGAGAGAGACATGGCTAATGTGAGAATGGTACGCGAGGACTGTTTTTTTTTGGTTTTCATTTTTTTGAACGTAATTCGTGTACTCAAAATAGGGAATGAGATTGAATGCCGTATTTCGTTTGGGGTTATTCAAGTATTACGTCATCATCGATGGGGGTTCGGGTTTGCTGACTTTTGGTGAGGGGGGGAGGGGGGGGGGGTTTGAATGATACTTACGTTATCAACCCACCCTTATAAAAAAATATCAAATATTCTTAATGGCATTTTTACTGGGTGTGCCAAAAATGCGAAAAACCTTTTCCTAGTTTTTTTGGCACCTTAACAAATATTCTCCCTATTTACAAGTCCCCTGTAGAACCACTTCAGTGATCTATAAATGTTCCGCGGTTCCTTAAAGTGATCTGGAAATGTGTCCTTGCCACTCAAGTGTTCTAAAAATGTGTTCCGGGCTACTTAAGTGCCCTGGAACCGTGCCGCGCTTCACTCAAGTGATCCGTAATTATGCCGCGGATCACTTGAGTAATCTGGGAATGGGCCTCGGGTAACTTGAGTGATGTAGAGCTGCACTGCGGACCGCTTAAGTGTTCTGGGACTGTGCCGCTGGTCACTCAAGTGACCTGTGAATGTGTCAGAGTTGACGAAATTTTGCTGGGGGGGGGATAAAAAATGGCTAAAAATCTGATAAAACGTAATACTTAAACGGCCCCTATTTAGTTCCTAAGAACGTTTCGCCTGCTGTAGAGCATACGTGCTTAACCCATGGCTCGTAGGCCAAGCTCATCTGATGTGGCCCACGACCTCAAATTTAATTTTGTGAAAATGCACAAAGTGATTGATAACCAGATTCCTGAAATGACCCGCGGCACATTCCCAGACCGCTAAACTGATCCACAGCACATTTACAGATTACTTAAGGGACCCGCGGTAAGTTTATAGATCAATTAAGTAACCTGTGACGATGCTCTAGATCAGTGATTCCCAACGTGGGCGATGGAATGTTCCAGGGGGCGATAGAAGCTACGGGTATAACATAGGATTCTATGGGTTAGATTGCGATGGGAGGAAAAAATTTCTGAAGAAGGAGGGGCGATGGGACAAAAAGGTTGAGAAACTGCTAGATCAATTAAGTGGGTCGTAGCACATTCTTACCTTAAGTCAGTGACACGAGGCGCATTTCCAGATCATTTAAGTGACAGGCGGCACATTCCCGTACCACTTAAATGACCCGCGGTAGACTTCCAGATAAATTAAGTGACGTGCGGCATTGTTTTCAAACCAATAAAGTGGACAGTACCCTTCAAAAGGTTGAGCATCCTTGCTGTAGGAAAGAGTAGTCAGAAGAAGAATAGACTATAATGGGAGAAGGGCGGCAAAATTCATGCAGCGCCCACACGCGGCAAAACCATAAATGAGCCTCTGTGAATCCTACTCTAATTTGTTTCGATGTGTACCGATTCGTTAGAAATTCCGCAGAAGAATGTGTACGAGGTACATGTACAGTTTAGTGTGTAGTAGTAGTTTACAAGGCAAACTGTTTTTCGTCCTTAGCTAAGAAATAAAAACTATTTAATGACTGGATTTTTTCTCGCGAAGGACCAAGAAAAGGTCTTGCGTCGGACGCTGGTCGTCTCATGCGCGCGCACTGTGTATGAAAAGTTTTTCCTAATATATGTGCAAAAAATATTTGAAACTCTCTTAAGAGGGATGGGAAATGCTCAAACAATTTTAAACATTTCGTAACATTTTTTTTTAATCATCTCGTTTTCGAACTTGCCACCTCGTTGTATACACAAAGGTTAGCGAGAATTCCGTTTACACGCAGCAAACTTCACGTGCCTTCAACATTTTAATGCTAGAGATGGAAATGGAGGGTGATGGTGAATGAATAAACACAAGAAATGCAATAAATCGTAATTAGAACGTGCAGAGGGAGAGGGGAAATTTTTTTTTTTTAAAAATATATATTCGAGGAAGATCTTCCCTCTTGAGAGATTATAAGAAATTTTCCACTTTATAAGGACAAGAATTTGAGAAGTATTCCCCCCCCCCCCCCCCAAAGTGAATATTTGTACTTTGATGATATTAGTCTCAAACTGTAAGAAAAATATTTACACTGAAAAAAATTTAACTGATTTTTTTTTTCTCGCGAATTTTAAATCAAATTTCGAAACTAAATTAAACAAAGTCCTCTCTCTTGGGACTCGTAGAAAATAATTGTGGATTCCACTTATAACGTGTCTCAAAAACCCGTTGTAAGCGGAGAAAACACTTTAAACGGGAAATCCTAATGAGTATTAGTAAAAGCTGTCAGAAACCACGGAATTAAGTCGTATTGAACGGGAAAACGTTCAAGTGGGAAAGCTATAAGCGAGATTCACTGTTATATGCGTTTTAAAACTAATTTATGTATTTTTCATAGAAATTGGAAGTTCGTAACAATATGTTATGGATATTAATTTTTCAATTTTAATTTTTCCAATTCCTAAATAATTTATACAGGGTGGATGCTATCGACCTCTTAATAATTGCACACTCTTGATTCCTTGTGAAAAACTGATGTGGGAAAAGTGTTTTCAGTTTTTCGATTTGACAAATAATTATGAAGTTATAGCTAAGGGGCCATTCAAGTATTACGTAAGCAGATTTTTAGCCATTTTTGACCCCCCTCCCCCTTGTCAGCAAAATTTCGTCAGCATCTTAGAATATTTCATATCTTCAAAAAGGGTGGTTGATGACGTAAGCAACCTTCAACCCCCCCCCCCATTGTCATCAAAAGTAAGCAAATCCGAAACCCCCTCGATGCTGACGTAATACTTGAATGACCCCTAAGCCACCTACAGCTATAGCGTATTAAAAATTAGTGACGTTAGTCTTTCAAATTCTGCCAAATTCACCGAACGTGCGCCAAACTTATAACTTGGCGTTTTTAAGCTGATAGCAATGCTACAGCCCTGAGCGAAATCAAAAAAGCTAAAGGTGTGCTTTGTTCTTTCGCTCAAAAAAATTCACTTAACAGTGATGGAAAGAAAATTACCATATTTTGGCAAAAAAAGTTGTTGATTTTGGGAAAACAATTTTTCCCAATAGATCTCGTTTAGCTAACATTTTAAAAATTTATTGGTAAAAATTTGCCAATATATACCATACTGTTATGTTGAATTGTCAAAATTCATCATAACATTACATTAACTTAATCTTAAAATAGTTTTAATTGTAGAGAAAAGAAAAGATTATTATATTGAATAGATTTTGCCTTATGTTGTATTTGTACAGTGGAATCTTACATAATTAATCATTTGATTATACCTATATTTAATTGTATATATTATGGTACATATAATAATAATAATAGTGGAAAGCAAAATCTATTCTATAGAAAGTTTAGGCCTTAAGATACAGTTGTACACGGTACTGCTGCCTTGGGGCCCCAGATGAGAAACACGGGTCGAATTACAAAGGGTTGTAAGAGAGTGAAAGAGATGGTCATCGAGCCATATAAGGTAATGTTTGTTTTTCAGGGGGTGTGATTAAGGGTCCTTGGCGAGAAGAATTTCTCCGAAGGTCTTAACGGTCCCCTTAAGTTTTCCCCTTTTTTCAGTTGTACCTCATTCCCCCTATCTCTCTCCCTTCTCCGCCAACTGTAAATTAAAACGCCGAATAGTTCCCTTCAGGACCTGTACTCAGTACAATTTCATATAGTTTTGGACAGCCAAGGGGCCTTTTTAACATACTCTCTGGGAAAATTCGCTCGCAGTCTCGGGAGATGATTTCTACCAAGGTTTCGAGAATTCTACGCTACTGTCGGAGGAGAGTTTTTTGCTCTCGCTTGTAATTGAAGCTTGCGCGAGTTATATATGTTCGCTCGCTGGTGATTTGAATTTACTATGTGCCTCGTTGAAAATAATTACGCTACCCGAAATGTAACATTCACGTTCCTGTGTTCTCGAGTAAATCGCGTGCGTCTACCGCTATGTGATAAATAACGATGGCACGAAAGAGCAGAAATCATATGGATGGAGGGTCTGGATCAATGGTCATTCCAGCAATTACTATGATAGAGGAAAAAAGAACGGCTTCGCCTTCCAAAAGGCCGATAGTAGCCAGCTAGCGATAGTAGCCAGTCGGTGAGTGCCCCTACCAACCTGTTCCTGAGAGGTGCTCTTAACAACAGGAGTGCTCCTACGAACCTGCTCTGGAAAGGTGTTCCTAACAACAGGAAGGATTCCTAGCCGCCAGTGACCTGCAGAATATGCGGGAAAATAAATTCCGTCTTCATTATGGACAAACCTCCATGCTCACCTTTTCGAGCTTCAACCGTAGTTTGCATAAATAGACAGAACGATAATATGTAAGTTTTTTTTATTTAAATCATTGTAAAGCGATGTTGTTTTTTTTTTTTGTCTCGGAAAATCTAACCTTCATTTGGTAGATGTTTGCATTTATCTGTATAACCTTTTTAATTGTTAAAAGGTAGCTACCTACACCATTATTTTCTATTGTTAAAAATTAAATATCTTCTTTTCCTTAAAATTTGACTCTGATTTACTTGCTCATGAAAGTGTTGTGTTGTTTTCTTTCATCTTATGGATTGCTAAACCCCTTGTCTTGATCCTGCAATATTTATTCGAACCTGGGTGAATGGATTCCAATTTTGAATGAAAGAAAAATATAAATTAAAGAAGAAAGGATCAAGACAATACTAGGGCGGGCGAAGGTAACACGTAATAACAAGGTTAACATCACTGTACATGAAGAAGAAACGGAACCAATCGTGAAAGAAAATAACTGAACTTGGCTTCTAATGGGATTGGATACTTCAGCTCATTTTCAATTAGCAGCAACCCGCTGCATGGGTTTTTTTTCCTTTGCGAGTTTGGCGCAGTTTTGGATCGCGGCTCAAAAACATTAAAAACCCCTGTCGCAGAAGAACTCCAACCGTCTCCAAGATAAAAATGAAATAACCAAAGGCTTATTTCACATACGGGAACGATTCTATACGAATCTTTCTTCTGGGTGATTGCTATCCCTTTAAGACATTGAACATTTGCCATGATTCCCTGTCCAGAAACAAACGATCCAATCCAGGACGATGCTCCCGTTTCGCACGCCCTTGAAGAAATATAAACGCGGCACACAGGAATTCTTTTCTTAAACACTTTATTTTCCCAGGACGAGAAGATGTATAAGAAGTGTGTTTTCTTCCGCTACTTAGAAATCTCGATAGCAAAATATAACAATCGGTGGTTCTCGAATCCGCAGCAGCAGCAGAAGAATAGGACGTCCCGGAATAGTAGATGGACTTTATCGTTTTCTTCTAATCCTGCTGCAATAGGGGGGGGGGGGGGTCTCAGTAAACTGGAAGAATGAGGAAAATGGAGCGCGCAATGGAAAAAAATAAAAGAAAATAATAATAATGAAAGAAATAGGACATTATCCGTTCTTCTCGCGTAGCTAGAGCGCATAAAAGTGATGGATGCGAATAATGCCCAGATGGCGGTAGTGATCGTGTGCTCTGTTATGGCACTTTCGCACGGAACACTAGAGACTTCTACCAGCCCCGCCTACCCCCCAAATCGTCTTTTACACTCTCTTACCTTTGTATGTTGCCGCCAGGACCACGTAAGAGATCATGAAGCGTGTGATGTTCGTCAGATTTTTGAAGAACACCTCAGGAAGGAACCCACCACCGCCGCCATCCGATAAGCGAAATTCAACTGCTTCTTGCACATTCAAGTAGCTCTCTATTTCTCTCTCTCCTGCCCTCATCCTTTTTCTTACACCATTAGGCTTAGTATATCACATTTAAGCAATGAAACAGCAGGAAATAGAAAACTGCATTTCTCTCTCTTCTCTTTCTTTACTTATATATTCTGGCAAGTTGTTGTCTTTTTTTTTGTAGTTTTTGTACAGCAGCAGCATCATCGCGTTACGAGAACTTCTTAAAAATTTAGCATCTTGACGAATTTGTTTGTTTGTAGATACACGCATGCGCCAAGAACGTGGATGAAGGTAGGCATGGAGGACAATATGCTGAAAACGGAAATTTTAATACTCTTTTCCCACGTTTTGTGGAGTTTTATGAGGATTTAGCACGGAAAAGTGAATGTTTCGGATTAAAAAGCTTTAAGTTTCTTCTTGTCCTTAAGAGGAAAAAACATAAAGCGAAACACTAAACTGTTTTTCGCCTCTATCAAGTAAATGAAACTCCATAAAACTGAACCTTCCCGCTATGTTTTTTACTCCTTTTATTAACTTGTTTAATAGTTTTCCGAGGTATTCCTTATGATTTCGTTTCGGGAATATTTCTTTTTGTATACAAAAGGGTTCTTAACCAGCGGTCCGCGGACTCCTTGGGGATCCTTAAAAAGGTCTCAGTGGTCCCTTGAGCTTGAAGGAGAAAGAAATTATTGTTTTCACCGATTTCTTCTCTCTCAAAAGAAGGTCCGTGGCCTTCGTCTAATTGTGACCAGGTTGTCAGCGTAGTGGAACCCAAAAGACTGAGTATACGGTGTATGTTGTTTTTCGAGCGCATCTGATCAGGAAGCGTATAAAAGTGATTTATATAATACAGGAAAAACCCTCTTAACCGTCACCTCTCAGATGCGGTCACCCCTCTTTTACGGTCAAAAAAATAATTACGTTCTTTTTAAACTCTTCAATAGTAACTCTGTCAGATGTGGTCACCTCTTTTTTAAGGGCGATATTTTTGTCCCGTCATAAGTCGCTGTGGTGAGATTTTTTCTCTCTCAAAATGATAAGGTTATTACGGTTAGAAATATTCAAAAATATCGCTATCTTATGCCAACTACAATCGAACTGCACATACACCTCGTGAACATTTTCCTGGAAAACTTCTGAGGAAAAAAAAAACAAACCAGTGTGCTGTGTGGATATATGTAATCTCTAACGCAGCAGTTCCCAAATAGTTTTAGTCGTGGACCCTCCCCCCAGAAATTTTGGTGTCTACCATGGAACCCCATTTATAGCAGAAGAAACTACAAACCGACAGACATGACTGCTGGCCGCCCAGAGAGACCATCTTGGGATGGTTTGCGCTCTTTCTCATAGGGATGGACGGTCTCGGAGAGCTAGCAAAAACTACGGCCATATTTCAGCGTAAACGTTCTCCAATAATGGAAGACATTATATCCAGTACCAGTAAATATGATGCAATGTAAGAGAGATGTCATCATAAGTATAATTTTTGTCCAATCATAACAATATTACTACTGCAGTCTACCAACGTTGTGCTTGTGCGGGATGCGTTTGCATGTAAATTTAAATAAAACTTTTCTTTTTAAGCAATTTATTTGTATCATTTTGTTTTCAACTTGGCATTTATTTTTTTTTATTATTCTACAATTCCGTGGATTCCTAAGGGTCCAGCCCCCCCCTTTGGGAACCGCTGGTCTAAGTCAAGGTTATGCACCTATGATGTAGTACCCTGACCAGGATAATTTCAATTCTTCAGCGCAGTTTGTACAAGGAGTTTATTTGAGACGTTGATCAAGTGCTCACGAGCACGAAATCAGACACGAGCATCGAGCACTATAGGTGCTTCAAGGAGCAACGCGTTGAAGATGCCTGTAGTACACCATAATTTCCCAAACTTTTTGTTCCATCGCCCCCTTCATCTTTCTCTCATCGCCCTCTCCCACTCAAGTGAACCCATAGGATCCTATGTTAAGTCCTTAGCTTCTATCGCCCCCTCTGAACCATTCCATCGCCCACCAGGGGGGCGATATTGACCACTTTGGGGGGAACACTGATGTACACGAAGGTCCGAAGGCAGCATGCCAGCTACTTACGCTAATTTCCACATCAAAAGTTACAGTGACAGATACCCGAATTTTGGTATTGTGAATCTCTTCCTTACTCTCTCAATGAAGAAACCTCTTTTTCCAAGTCTGGTTCAAGAGCTCGGAAATTGGGGGGGGGGGGGGAAGAAATCCATTACGAAATTTCAAAAAAAGATACCAATTAATTCCGAAATTATAAAGTTGAATTGACACAGAGATGTAGAGAGAGGGAACGTGAGGAAATAAATAAAACATTATCTCTGTCACAGAATATGCATCAAAAAATAGGAAGGAGAGGGAAAAGCTTATCGGTTGCAAAAAGAACTGGAATCTGCCAACGTTTCTAATTAAGTTCAGCAATGTTGGTTAGGACAGTATGAGAGAAAGAGAGAGAGAGAGAGCGAGATGGGAAGAGTGAATATACGAGTCTCTCTCTCTCTCTCTCTCTTCCATCTAAAAGTCTTTTTGGTATCTACTTAGAGATCTAATTAGACTTCGAACCAGAGCGGCTTCAGTGTGTGTTGTTCCCTTCTATCAGCCAATAAGACATTGAGTGGGACCTTATCTCTATATATGTTCCTATACTACTTACAGAGAGAGAGAGAGGAAAAAGGAGAGTAAAAAAGAGATCTTTTCTCACGACAGCTGCGAGTTTTAATTAATTTTTTTTTGCTCTCTATATCTCTAGAACCAAAGTTCTTTCTAATTCAAAAAAAAAAAGTTTTTTTTCCCTCTTCATTGAAAAATGAAATTTGATTGCAAAGTGCCCGTTAATTGAAATTAGAAACCCCCGTTTTTTTTTTCAACTTTCTCTTTCCCCCTTTACTTCGTCTCGATGCCAAATATATATAATTTAGACGCCCTTTTAATGTTAGTTTCCAAATCAAGAAACGGGAGTAGGGAATTTTTTATATTTTATTTTTTTCCAACTCTCTCTCTGTCTTGTGAAGTAATATTTTATGTATTTGAAAATATGTTGTGCGGCTGAATTGAGTGTTTTTGATGGATATTTTACTAGAGCGAAATATCCGTCAATTTCTTCAAAGGTATGTTATAGGAGATGTATGGATAGCAATTTACTTTTAGGGCTAGCAGTCCTTTGATTAATTATTTATGGGGGGTTTGAATGGGTGGAATGGAATCACCGATGAATTTGAGACTTATTGAATCGTGGTTTATGTCGAAAGTTGATGCGAAAAATGATTTTTTTTTTTCACAGTTGGTTTATCTTAATAGCAAAAGAATATGGTGTTCTGATTAACAAGCATTCCGATAAGCCGAAAAATGTTTAGTTCGGCCAGTGAAACGTTACAACAAATTCATGGGACTGATAAAAATAAATGAAATAAATTAGTAAAACCATATTTACATAAACCAATTAAGATCAATAAATAATGGTATTCTGATCGGGAAACTCTAACTGCACAGTATTATGATTGTCAAACACTAACCGCGCAGTATTATGATTGTCAAACACTAACCGCACAGCATTATGATTGTCGAACACGAAACCGACGGTTTCTGACAGGCAAGCACCAAGTGTAATGCAAACACGGCTACTTTTACCCTGAGGGTATAAATTTGGCCCAAAACGATAAAAATGGGTGAACCGCGTGTGCTACAAGCCGATTGCTTCAGGTTCGAATAGCATCCAGCGATTCCGCCAGGCCTTAGCACTAGTTAGGCAAGCCCACCTTTAATTCGCCTCTAGGTTGCAGCAGTACTGTTTTCATAACGTTGTCAAATACACGTGTTTTGTTGTTGTCAAATTTTCGTTTGCGCAAGGGGGTATCTAGTACATGTTTTATTGTGCAAACCCAATCTCTAAATGGTACTTTAGAAGAAGCAAATATTGTAGTTCTTGCTTGGAAAGAAAAGGGCGCGGTAACCCTCGTCGATAAGATACTCGCCTGAAGTACCAAAGGATGTTTAGAGGTGTCGTGAGTTCGATACCCGGTTCGTCCTTGTCAGAAACTTTCCTGACACAGGGCTACAACAGAAACGACGATACGCCCACAGAAAAAAATTACTACCGTAGGGGGGGGGGCGGGGTTCCCCATCAAGGAGGTTAGCGCACCAACATCTCGATGAGTATTAAAAAAAAGACTGCCGTTCAGATTCGGCAATAAATTGTAGGTCTAATTAGCTCTCGTGTGCAGAAAATGACAGTGGTGCGAAAAAAATGATCAAAGTGATCTAGGAAAGAAAAATACTTTCCAGGACTGGTTATGAGTTTAGCAGAAACTGGCACTATTGGGGGATTGCATGGAACCTACCAAAAAAGGCTTGGAAGTGGCCAGTAGAAAGAAAAAGATACCTTTTCCTACAAATGATCTGATATCGCACAAGTGCCTTCAAAGTTATTAAAAAAAAAAGGAATTTTTTCTGTAAATATTGTATTGTATAGCCAAGAATTGAAAGTTGTTTCCGAACTTATAAAAGACGGATATACAAAGGTTATACTTAAGTACCGTATCTATGTATAAAACTGGTGTTAGTAGTGGGAAAAGGGGGTTACTGGAACAAAAGACTTAGTACAGTCAAGGCTAGGACCGGAAAAAGGCGCAAAAGGCGTTCGATGTACGCATGCGCGTCAGGAGGTCCCGGTTTTATCCCCCCCCCCATTATAAAAGAGGAATGAACCCGTGTTCCACTTTCACTCCGATTAAAAAAAAAAAATGGAAGATGTATACCGAAATCCGAAGAGTGAGGGTAGTTATGGTGGTGTCGAACCATTATATCGAGCTCTAAAAGGGGAATTTTCTCGAACAAAAATAAGAAAGTGGTTAGAAGGGGAAAAATCTTACACACTCCATCGTGAAAGAAGAAAAAAGTTCCCCAGGAACCGTATTATAGTTGGTGCAATGAATCAACAATTCCAGGCTGATTTAGTTGACATGAGAAACCTGGTAAAATACAACGACGGTTATCAGTATATCTTAACGTGTATTGATGTGTTGTCTAAATATGCTTGGGCCATCCCGCTCAAAGACAAAACGGGGCGGAGCGTGGTGAAAGCGTTTGATCAAATATTTGTCGAAAGGCAACCACATGTTCTGCAAACGGATAAAGGCACCGAATTCAAGAATAAGGTCTTCCAAAAGTTTCTGAAGGAAAAAGGGGTCAAGTTCTTTACGACAGAGGATGACGTCACAAAGGCTGCGATAGCAGAAAGGTTCAATAAAACGCTGAAATCGAGGATGTGGCGATACTTCACAGAAAATAACACGCATAGATACATAGACGTGTTACAAGATCTGGTTTTTGGGTATAATAATAAGTTTCACAGGAGTATAATGATGAGTCCTACCGAAGTTAATAAAGAAAACGAAAAGAGGGTGTGGGGCAACCTCTATGGGAAGAAAAAGGTTAAAAAAGTAAAACAAAGGTTTTTTATCGGTGACCAGGTTCGTATTTCTCGTACGAAACACCCTTTTGAAAAGGGATACGAGTCTAATTTTACACATGAAGTTTTCGTGGTGGATGAATACATACCGAGGGAGATACCCGTCTACAGACTAAAAGATTTGATGGGTGAAAAAATTAAAGGGACATTTTACGAACATGAAATGACGAAGACCACACTAGAAGACACCTTTCCTATAGAAAAAATTCTAAGAAAAAGGAAGAGGCAAGGTAAAACAGAGCTACTCGTAAAGTGGATGCATTATCCAGAAAAGTTTATATCATGGATATAAATACAGCGACTCAATCCATCTTTACTCATTTCAACAAGATGGCTTCGTTCTACTTAACGCTCCCAAGCGATTCGAGCATGAATTTCTTTCCTGATAACACCCTTTCCAACTTCGTCACAAAACTCCCCAGCGCGTTAGAGTTTGATTCGGATATGGAAGTAGCTCTATCAGAGCTGATATTTCCCCATTCTTTCCACAACATAACGGAACGGTCTAACAGCTTTGAATTTAATTCTGGAGATGGAGTGATAAAAAAAGGTGTCATCCCTTGTGGTTTCTACGAGAGTACCACAGACCTGATTAAGGTGATGACGAGAAATTTTAGAAAGGAAGATATTGATTTGATTTTCAACAAAACCACGAAAAAAGTGAAGGTGGCTACGAGGAAAGGTGCTAAGTTAATTCTACATACAGGAATAGCAGAGAATCTAGGTTTTGAACCCGGTGAGATAAAAGGAATGATGATAGAGGGGCCTTTCACGGCTGATCCGAAACTAGACTTTCATCTGTTGTACGTTTATTGTGATATAGTCGAACCGCAGATTGTCGGCAACACCTTTGCCCCGTTATTAAGAATCGTAAAAACCGAAGGACACGATGGCGACATCGTCAACGCAGCCTTCGAGAGGGGTCACTACATCCCTCTAGCCCGAAGGAGTTTTGAAACAGTTCACATTCATATAAGGACGCACACAGGTCATCTCGTGTCATTTGAACGTGGGAAGGTGAT
Organism: Pholcus phalangioides; assembly: GCF_987345545.1. NCBI lineage: Eukaryota > Metazoa > Arthropoda > Arachnida > Araneae > Pholcidae > Pholcus > Pholcus phalangioides. Next base: position 42,493,834 of record NW_028301596.1, on the reverse strand, counting down.
AGTTAAACTCCACTTCCGACTGAAACATTTATGATGTCTTACCACCCGTATCGCTGTTGTATAGATAGCGTAACTGATTATTACGTCAACCAAGCGGGTCAAGGTCTTGGATATTATCAGGGTATACCACTGCAACGGGGTTACGGTTTCGGTTCAATATTCAGCTCCCTTTTCCGATCGGCTATGCCTTTGTTCAAAAAAGGAGCGAAGGCTCTTGGCCGTCAGGTTCTCAGGTCAGGTGTAGATTTTGCCAATGACGTCGTACAAGGTAGAGATTTGAAAACAGCTGCGGTGGAAAGAGCAAAAGAGGCTGGTCGCTTGCTGAGTGATAAAGCTTCTACGAAAGTTAAAACAATGCTCGGAGGACATAAAAGGAAACGCTTAGCGAGAAAAAACGTCATTCGTAAGAAAGCTAGGAAGGCAACAGCACCCGATATTTTCGATTGAGAAGATGGCTCTCATCATGACAAACTCACCCGAGTGTCTCAAAAGCGAAGTAGATTTGTTCGCTTTACCCCCTACTCAAACCGCCATAGAAGGTGGAGAATGGATTGAATTTCTCCCACTTTCCAGTATTAAAGACGGTCCGATTGAGTTCAACATTACAGGTAGCACCGAAGATTACATAGACCTATCTTCCACACAACTACACGTCAAGTTGAGGGTCACAAAGAAGGACGGTAAACCACTTCTTGATACCGACCTAGTTTCTCCTGCGAATCTACCGCTACATTCCCTCTTCTCCCAAGTGGACGTCTCTCTCAATGGTAGGAATATCACGAATTCGTCTCACACCTACCCTTACAGAGCCTATATCGAAACTTTGCTGAACTATGGTCGAGATGCGAAGATGGGTCCCCTCACTATGGAAGGTTTCCACAAGGACACTGCAGGTTCCATGGCCGACCACGAAAATAACGAAGGTATGAAAGAGCGGTCAAAACACATTGCAAACAGCAGATCTTACGACCTATTGGGAAGAGTACACTGTTCACTTTTTTTTCAACAAAGACTGTTACTCAACTTGGTAGATGTTAAACTTAGATTAGTGCGTTCGAAGCCATCGTTTTTTCTAATATCCTCGACAGCTGATTATAACGTGCACATAGATCATGCCAGCCTCTTTGTAAGGAAGGTGAGAGTTAACCCAGCTGTTGCCATCGGGCATGCTAAAGCATTGGAGAAGACCACTGCGAAATACCCTATCAATAGAGTACTTTGTAAGGTTTACTCTGTGGCACAGGGAAGCATGTCATTCGTCCAAGACAATGTGTATCTGGGTGCAATGCCTCAACGAGTTATCATCGGCCTAGTTGACAATGAATCTTTCAACGGTACATTTAGAAGCAACCCGTTCGATTTCAAGCATTACGATCTCAACTTCGTCTCCGTATATGTTGATGGTCGACCAGTCCCCCACAAACCCCTAGAGCCTAACTTTGAGACCGGAAACACCGTAAGAGCCTACAATAACCTGTTTCGAGTCGAGGAAGATCGTGGCATAGACATAACCAGAGAAGAATTTCATAGTGGTTACACTCTATTTTGTTTCTCCCTACTCCCCGACCAGAGCGACTGCGGACACTTACACTTGGTGAAACATAGTAATCTACGTGTGGAACTAAAGTTTGCGAAAGCACTACCTAAAACCATCTCGGTAATCATATATGGTGAGTTTCAGAACCTTATAGAGATAACAAAATCGAGAAGTGTATTGTGCGATTTCTCTGGCTGATGGATTCCGAACAGATTCGTCGAGCACTCCGCAGAGACCCGAAAACGAAAAAAGTTTTCAGGAACGTTTACGCTAGTGACGCGTTGCCTTCGAGAATACGAAATTATCCTACAGCTCTGATCGTTAACACAGATACCAGTGCAGAGTCTGGAACACATTGGTTGGCTATATATCTTCATGACAATTTGACCGCGGAGTTTTTTGACTCATTCGGAAGACATCCTTCAAACTTTCAGAAAGGTAATATCACGAAATTTCTGAGAAGATATCAACGACTCACCTACAATGACGTGGCGCTGCAGTCAGCTGATACCCAAGTTTGTGGCTATTATGTTATTTATTACGTGTACTGTAAATGTATGGGTGAAAGTATGAATTCTATTGTATCTCGCTTCAATGTGAACAACGATTTACGTGTGTTTAACTTTGTAAGAAAATACTTTTCTTTTTAATAAAATTGATTTGCACAACTCATGTCTCATCATTTTTCACGATGGAACCGTTAACGTTACACCATCCATTCACTGCCGTCTGTGCAGGTGCAAGCGGTAGCGGGAAAACATATTTTTTAAAGGGTCTGCTCGAACATCGTGAAAGGCTTATCAAACCTTTACCGAAACGCGTGATATGGTTTTACGGAGAATCTCAGCCACTGCACGAGGAAATTAGAGATGTTGAATTCCGAGACGATTGTAATTTCGAGGGAGTCTCCAATGCCTTACTGATTTTCGATGATTTTATGTCAGAGTTATCGGGAGAAGAGAAAATGGTTAAGCTATTTACTAAGTATAGCCACCATCGAAATTTATCGGTTATCTTTGTAACTCAGAATTTCTTTCATAAGAAACTGCGGGAAATAACGCTAAACGCGCATTATATTTTCCTGTTTAAAAACCGGAGGGATTTGAACCAAATCACCCATTTGGGGAGACAGTTGTATCCTACGAAATTAAATTTTTTCGAAGAAAGTTACGCAGATGCAACGAAATCTCCGTATTCATATTTATCGATCGATCTTAGGCAAGAAACGGATGAAAAAATGCGTTTACGCACCAACGTGTTACCCACGCAAACGCAGTATGTCTATCAACCGAGACGTTAAAAGACTGGGTACGTCAGCGACACTATTTATTCAACGATATGTCCGCGAGGAAGCAACAAGTGCTGAGATTGTTAAGCGGATGTCCTCAAAGACAACGTAAAGAATTATTGAAGCGGTTACCAAATTCTGACATCAAAACCGTTTGTGAATGTGCATTGAATTTACTGCATGGTAATATCCCAATATCCACCCTCCAAAAAGCTAAACTTCAAAAGTATAAAGGTTTGCTCCGTACGTTAGCAAAGAGGAAAACACCTCTTTATAAAAAGAGAAAGATCCTCATACAAAAAGGTGGTTTCCTTCAAGTTCTTTTACCCGCTGCAATCGGTTTGATTTCAAGTCTGATAGGACATGGAATTCGCTAAAAAAGTTATGGTACTTGTTCCAGAAGATAGAATGAACCGCCATGTTATTAAAGAGCCGCAGCTTACGGAACTAGATACTGAAATGGCGAAGATACTGAACAGTGAATTACCGAACGAGGTTAAAATAAAGTTTTATCAACAGATTTTGAACAAGAGGAATACTGCCTTAGGAAACAATTCGCCACTCGACCGTTTCGATGAAGAAGAAGAAGAACCTAAAATGCGCGATCTCAGTAAACCGCCGTTGAAGAAAAGTGCAACATCTGATATATTGTTAAATTTACCGAAATCTCACCGTGAAATATCGGGAAAAATTATAAGTCACCTTAAAGATTACCCAAATGTTATCAAATGGTCACCGAGCGGTCAGCTTGTGTATAAAGGGGTGGAGATAGATAATACAAATATTTCCGAACTGTTATCCAGTGTCGTGAGCATTCAAAAAAAGAAACCTGTTCCGGGTGAGAAAGAGTTTCTTCAAGGTTTATACGAGATAAGTTTACCGCATTATTACATAAGAAATAAAAAATATATGAAAAGATGGCTTGAGTTGTAAAAAACGTACTGGAAATAAAGATTTTCTTCTCTGAATTGTGTCTCCTGTTGTTAAAAAAAAAAAAACACACACACACAATCGTTTAGAAACATGTACAATAAGCATTTATTTTTCTGTTGGTTACATCAACTTTCTTCTTCTCCGTGGGGATTAATCGCGTGGTGTCCATAAGCTAATGTTGAAACCCCATCATCTAATATATAGCGTTTGTCATCAAGGGGACAAAGACTTACTTTTCGTACCATGGTTGTGTGGAGTTGGTGCTTAGTGTTCGTGATTTTTACCATCGTATGTCTGTACCGCACTTGATCGAAAAGCGAAGACTTGTACAGCTCATGATGCAGTTGATTGCAGGAAACGGTTTTGCTGACTCCCTTGGCCGTTTTCTTGTTTTCCTTAGCCGTAACAATGCTGTACATTTTTGAACGAAGACCGACAAACGATAGAATGGGGTCACCGGGGCATTCGTCCTTCATCAGCCCGAGCACTGCTTTGTTATGAGGGTTGTAAAGGGTGTGATTTGGAGGAAAATTGGAAGTGTCGAATTCGTCCATGTTGGATTTTATCACGCGGTGTAGATTTTGGGTTTCGATTGCATACGTTAACGAATCTGTGTCGGTGAAGAGAAGTTGCGCTTTTTCTCCGAACCGTGATTTAACCCACCGATAGTGAAAATCATAAATTTTGATTTTACTCACGTCCAGAACTACGAAACCCACATACATAGGACGAACTAATTTCAGTTTTAACCTTTTCATTTTTATGGCAACCAATCCATTGCTAAAAATTCTGAAGGCTTCAAAGGCTGGGGATGCAATTAATTTTTTAGCTTTTTTCTCCTTATGCACAATTTTTACGTTAACATGCTTCCGCTGGTTTTCCATGGTTTTCCCGAATACTGCATTGTTCATCAGTTTGAAGAACGATTTTTCGAAATCGTTCGAAGCTGCTTGACGGCGTTCGGTATTAAAGTCAATGTACGGTTTCAGCCACGGTTTTTGATTGAACTCTATAACCCTTTTTATATATTTTATTTTGAGACCGAGGGTGAGGTAGAGTTGGAGGTTGCGATAATGTACTACATAGTTTTCTTTGTCGTATAAATTGGGAACTAGCTTTGTGCATTCGGACGGTTTCCCCTCCGGGTTAATTTTCCCCCACACGCTCTTCATATGGTTTGAAAACAACTTTTCTGTTATCACCATGTTTTCAGGTGCTAGCGGATAATCGTTATGGTCATTGTGAAGTTCTTTGGGGTATTCTAGCCCGACTTCTAAGACATAGCCTTTCGGAGAGTCCTCGGGAACGTTTGCGATGTCTATGTTAGATATTTCCTCTGTGCTCAACCATCGGAAACCTGAATATGGTAGGTATTGGGACATAGCGTAACCATAAAGGTTATTTGCATCCCAATACACTATTTCTTTGGTCGGTTGATTGGGTTCAAACTGTTCGCTGTATCGGCTGTTAGCCTCAGCGTAACGATGGGTGATCATAGAAACACCTCCTCTAATACCGGATTCAAAAAACAAATGCATGTCTATGTCTGTGAGAAGTTCCAAATTAATATCGGTCATCCTCAGACATGCCGAAAAAGCCAAACCAGGGCCTGTATACATATGCGCAGGGTCAATTTTGTAATAGCTCATGCTAAGGTTCCTGAAACGTTCGAACACGTCTGCTAGTAAAAGCACGTCTGATTTTACGTAAAGGTCATGATAATCACCGAGATGTTGAATGCCGAATTTTTCCCATACGAGTTGTGCATGAGTGTAATCATCCACACTTATATCGGTTCCAGTTAGACTGCTGAAGAAAGCTTCGCGGGGTGGTAATTCAGTCTCTGAAAATCGAGAGAACGAGTCGATGTACTCGTACGGGTACACCCCTTTCCTCACAAGTAGGTCAGCATCTTCGAAAATGCTGTCAGTCAATCGAAAATCTGAACGGGTAAGATTGCCAACCAACTTATCTAAAGAAGCCGGTAGGAATTGAAATGAGTCTAAGAAACGTAAATCCCCAATCGAGAAAGAAATGTATTTCTCCAAATTATTAGGGATGACTGAGATATCCTGATCTTTGAAGAGCCCTGCCGCCTGCATGACTAGATGACTGTCATACCCTCTCAAATTATGTATTATTACAGGTACATGGTTAGAATATTTCAGCTGTAAATTGCACGCGTTATGCAACGCTGCAACGAACTCACCCGATATGTGGTCATGGTGTCGAACTCTATCACCACCCAACGGTTTCTCACACGTCATACATACAACAGCATCCTGAAATTTTTTCTCGTCTTCTTGGGATATGTTAAGGGGCTTCACGGTGTTAAGAATGTTTTGAATGCTAGCGTTCTCCTTCACCAGCATGTGAAGGAATACCTGCACGCAATCTTCTCCTCTATACACCACTGGGGGTTTATAAAGTGTGGTGTCAGGGCCTACTATAATATAACTGAAACCACTTGGTACATGTTTTTCTGTGTGGGTAGTGGATGAGTGTGTTGGGTTCGGAGTACAGCAAGAAATTTTCTCTAAGATACACTCAAAGTCAGCGTAAATCGTGAAAGGAACACGTAGCTGATACTGGTGCTGAGTGAATCTAAGCCATTTTTCATCTTCATTAGGCATACATATTCGTTGTAGACCGTGAGGTTTGCAATACTCTTTATGTTCGACCAACAAATTTTCTCTAGAAAACCTGTGTAGACAGTAAGGACAATAGAACCGAGCACCTTTATGCTTAGTTAGAGGGGATAACAACCTACTCATGTTTTTTATTAGACTGTAATGACTGGTATTTTCGTTACATATGTATAGCAAGTCAACGTGGTGAAGACGTTGGGTTGCCTCTGTCACCCTCATCGTGAAGATTTCATTATCCGCTAACCCATAGACATTGACAGAAATGTGTGGGTTCTGTTCTTCAAAGCGATTTATTTGGGTTATTTTGACTGGGAGCTCTATCCCACCCATGTTCAACTCATGCTCGAACTGTAGATATTTTGATACTCGTTGCGGATTCTCGTCTTGGGGGTGAAGGGCTGCTAATACACTCCAAATAAAACATTTATTATCCGTGTTTGAGATGTTTATAATCGCTTTTCTGTTCACGATTGATGGAGGTATGGGTAAGTAAGAAGCTGCTGCTAATGGGTTGTAGGCAGCTATATTCAGGTCTAATTTTAAAACCTTATCAAAGACCCACCCGCTGCCCATTCTTGTAAACTCGTCGAGCGAAGACAGAATTTTTTTGATAGCTGAATCTATCTTATCACCGAGTTCATCCTCAGAATGTATGAGTTCCACTCTCGAGCGGAAAAAAGGTTGTATAAATTCAATTTCATTGGATTCTGTTCTTCTTGAGAAGAGAACGTTCAGCACAATATAAAATTTAAGAGCCTTTTTCACACCTACTTCCCGGAGTATGATGTTTTGTATTTCGACTCGAACCTCGTTAAAGAAAAGAATGGGGTCATATGCGTTATCGGAAGTTGGTTCTATCACTATAACTGTGAAAGTGTTCAACGCATCTTCCTGTTGGTTTGGGGGAGCACCCGCCCCATGAAAGCATTGCCGCTCGTGATTTCGTCTGTTATCGCCTCGGGAAAAGCGTCTGCTGCATTTTCTACAAGTAAAAATTTTTTCTTTTGAGTGGATTCTTGTATGTCGACGTAAATCATGTAACCTTTTAAACACCTTACCACAAGTCTTGCAAGAGTTCGGTTGCGCATCCTGAAAGCAGAAATGCAACAACGTCTGAGAAATAATAATAAAATTCTCGAATCCTTTCATGTGTTTAAGTTTTTCCCTCAGTAATCTATAAACTTGATTACTTACCGTCTGTTTCGATGTGCCCGGCAAACAACCATCTTGTTCATGAGAATTCGATTGCGCATCCTGAAAGCAGAAATGCAACAACGTCTGAGAAATAATAATAAAATTCTCGAATCCTTTCATATGTTTATGTTTTTTCCTCAGTAATCTATAAATTTGATTACTTACCGTCTGTTTCGATGTGTCTGGCAAGCAACCATCTTGTTCATGAGAGTTCGATTGCGCATCCTGAAAGTAGAAATGCAACAACGTCTGAGAAATAATAATACAAACAGATAAAATACCTGACGAAGTGGGTACAAAAAATCTATTCATTTTATCTGAAATAATACACTATTCATATAAATAAAAATAGTTGTCTTATGGAAAAACAAAATACGTAAACATCAGGTACCCATAAGATTAAATGGCAACATCAAACACTATAATGAAAGAAACGGTCATGGTTGACGATATGGGAGAAAGACATTAATTTTATCGTTATGTGATTTTTATCTCAATCGATTCTTATGTCAGACATATCATTCACTATCCATACTGAAGTTGCCTTGTGCAGACATGGTTAATTATTATCTGTTTAATATGCATAAAAATGTGGAATTTTGATTTATGGTTTTTAAGTTTTTTCTCTTCTGGGAAAAAAATATTTCTGACCTGTTCTCAATTAATGTAACTCTTAAGTTGTTCACATCTCTCATATAGCATATCGATTTGAGTCACTGAGTATATAAGCGACTTTGAAGTAATATTCACAGGAAAACTCTTAGGGAAACATTGGAGTTCATTCTCCAAGATCAGATCTTGGTTTACCAGAAAATACCGGTCCTTTTTTATAAAACTTTTACTTCGTTTCTTAACCCATTAACGCCGGTTGGTATGGAAATTTGTCATTCGAAATTTTAATTTTTTCCTTTGTCAATAAATGGCTGAAGTGGTATCCTCATTATTTTTGTTATTCTCCGTTAATGGGTAAATACGAATTTTGAAAATATGTCTAATAGATTTGATTAAACGAGTAGAAAAATCTAACGCTAACAAACGTCAATCCGGAAAAGTTTTGCGCTTCATAAAATACTAGCTATAATACCCGACGTTGCCCGGGTTTTCTTCAATGAAGCTTTTTGGATCACTTGATATCTCCCTCTTTCTTTGAGGGACATGCAAACCGTGTCTAAGTTAACCAATATGATGACTCAGAAACGTAGAAATGTATATATATATTTTTTTTCCTTTCTTAAAGAGAGCTAGGTATTTCGACCCTTCTTTTTGAACTTCAAGTTATCCATCTGCCTATTTCAGCTTCCGCAAATGCTTGGTTAAAGCTGTGGAATTTCTTCGATGCACTTTATGGGTCCATAATTAATTTTAAAAACAACTTAAACTATATGAATTTATGCAGTTGAATATTAACGGAGACATTAATTTTCATGCTTGAGAAGATATAAATGAAAAGTTGAAAGCAATGTTATTGCATGAATATCCAACTCGAAAATAGTCCCGACTAATTACTTCGTATTTAATTTTTTTGGGCTTCGTATCTCTAAACGGACTCAATATTTCAAAACTTGAGAATTCAATACAATTTTTTAAATGATTTATGTGGTGAAAAACCCCACTAAATTTCTGCATTTCTATAGTAAAATCAGCAATTTTAACACTGATTTCAATGAGGATCACCATTTTCCAGGTCCTCAAAGCGATGATGATTATAACGTCTATTCGAAAAGCCTCATTACTGGGAGTATTGAAAATGTAGCAAACCATTATAAAGGCATAAACTATTATACATACACTGACAGAAGTGACAAACCATTAATAAAGGCATATCTGAAACGTATTGTTAGGGAACCACGGTAACCAAAGTAAACGTTCTGAAAGTAATTGTTGAGACCCAAAACCCATTTGTTGCCAGACAGTTTTTAACCCATTTACCCAGGTCTGACAAAAGTAGCCTATTGTTTAAGTCGGGTCCCATTTGGTACATATGCAAAATTTGACGACGATCGATCTAAAATTGTAGATTTCCATAGAGAATATATACACACACAAAATCAATTTATATATAATGATATCCCCCCAAATACTTCAGATCTCATGTGACCAAAGTATGATTATTTTGAATCAAACTAGCCCCCTCCCCATTATAAAACCCTTTTTTCGGTGTTGATAAATATTTATTGTTCAATAAAATATAAGAGAATTTATACTCAGTTGGATACATAATATAGTAACCGTCAATGCTTTGCAATGTTCTAGAAACTTGGGAATTCATTGTCTATTAAAATATTTTGATTCAAATGCACAATGACAGAATTTCATAAATTCTACGAAAATTTTTTTTTCTTCCTATTATTTGAACTCTGATTTGTGAAAGTTAAAATGTTACTGGGTTGGATCTAATGTTTAGAGTTCAACCAGTCTTCCATATGGGTAACGTGTAATCCAGTATTAGAGAAAAATCCCTGTATTTGAACCGGAAAATTTAAACATTTCAAAATCAAGTCTTTCTTCAAACCCAAACATAATATATACTAATTAGAATTAATTGTAAAATAAATTTGAAGTAATAATATCAAAAGTACTTACAGTAACTTTCTGCTTTTTCGGAGAAGACGGTGTATCGAAGAAGTCTGGTTGCACTTCGCTAAAATGTTCTTCGATTTCGTAGAAGTCGCACAACGCGTTCAGTTCGTCAAGAGGTATGCCAAAGTCCAGAAAATCTTCGTTAAGATCCGACATCTTTCAAGTGAGGAGAGTTCATCAAGCGGATGGGGTTTTTATTCACCTAAGGGGGGGGGGGAGAAAGTTGATGGGGCTATTTCCCTCATAGCATCCAACAGGGTAGGGGATCTTTACGTGAATAGAGGTCCTTCACGCGTAAAATAAAGTTTTCAAAATCTAACTTGTTTAAAAAGTTCGGATGAACATTCAAATCCCTAGCAATACTCTTCATGTTAATTTTAGCGAACGCCCGGTTGAAATATCGCACGAGTCGTATGTCAAAAGATTGGCTTAAACAATCATGAGAACTCTGACCCGGGGCATCAAGATCACATCCATCACATTGGAAGATGTCGTTGATACATTCCTCGAGCATGTCACTGAGTTTTTCAGCATATGCAATTTCAGGATCCGCGGTCTCTGAAAATGATCCGTTTTTCTTCATGCAATCCTGCATGAAGTCGATGCACTTCACACGTCTTAAATACGACGAGCACTTCGCTGCCGGATCAGCTAACTTCATGAAACAATCGCGGTAGATTGTTATATAGTTCTTAGCCGTATTGAATGTACCGTCTTCTTTTTTGTAAATCGGTTGAAGCAACACCTTTTCTCCGTCTGACTTCACCAACAGATCTTCGCATACCACAAAAAAGAATACTTTTCGGGGTTCATTCGACATCATCTCCCGTAAGGTCTCAAATACGTAGGGCGTCATCGATATCCCTTTCTTTGTAGGGATAAGGGATCCATCTCCACCAGATTCAAACATTCGTAAGTGAACTTTTAAAGTATTTTTGAAGATGACTACCGATAGGTGTACGCCATCACATACGGGAAACATGCTCACTTCGCTGGGTGCTATTTTCGGACGTTTCATCGAGTTGGTCTCATCTTCCTTCTGAACACGTTTTACGGCGTTCATAGTATCCTTGCTGGATGTTGTTTCCATGGCAGATAACTGAAAATATAATGAAAAATATTTTATCGTCTATCTATAATTATTTAAAACGAAAATAAAATAGAATATAAGAAATATTAAATTTTTACTTACACGAGAGTTCGTGAAGACGTGGAACTACTTCAGGAGCAGCAGATGAAGCAACTGAAAATGAGGGTAGCACCTGTATAAATAGGTAGTTGGCGTTATCCGCTTGCGGAAGAAAATGCAGTGATTTAATATGAGAATGCTAGTGCGTTAGCAGGTGTTCGGACCGAAAGTAAAAGTGGCTTTTTGTCAGCGGTGAAAGTTTTCTTGGAAAAAAAGTATATGCTATATTCCCACAGGTTAACAGGTGTTCTATATCCAAAGGAAAGGCCAGCAAAAGTAGGTCGAGCAAGGTGCATCTTCTGAGAACGTCCCCCTTGAAAAAAAAGTATATCCCATATTCCCACAGGTTAACAGGTGTTCAATATCGAAAGTAAAAGTAGGTCGAGCAAGGTGCACCTTCTTGAGAACGTCCCCCGGGTGAACAGGTGCATAACGATCTTCTCCGAAAGTGAAAGTAGGGGACAGGTGCGATTTTCTTGAGAACATCATATTGGGTATTCTTTTATAACGGATCAATTATAATTTTCGTATGAAAAAAAGTCCTGTAGAATATATTCCCGAAGTTCAAGGACCCTATGAATAATCCCCCCCAAGAAGCACCTGACGCGCATGCGTACATCGAACGCCTTTTGCGCCTTTTTCCGGTCCTAGCCTTGACTGTACTAAGTCCTTTGTTCCAGTAACCCCCTTTTCCCACTACTGGTGTTGCTTAGTTTGTTTTTTTTAATTGATTTTTTAACATTTATTCATTTTTTTGACGAGGAAGTGCCGGTACCAGTGCAAACTAAGAATAAATGATGCGTATTTTTGTACTGACAATGTGAGATTACCTTTTCTTCAATACCAGTGGGTTCCATTGCTCCAAGAATGTTTTAGTGTTTTAAAATAGGAATATTTGATGTGGGACAAAGTTCTCCCAATTCATGTGGTACTTCGGCCCAAAATAAAATAAATAAATAAATTTAATAAAAATATTATAGAAAGTGGATTTGTTGTATCACAATTTTCTAGAGAAAGGGTTGAACTATCTAAAATATTAACCTTAAATCCCGGTATTTATTACTTGGTATTTTCTAGCGTGAGATTAAACAAACTCATTCATGAAAGTGTTACGAAGTAATCCGTGTTTATTTACGGCACTGTTTTTTTGCTTGCAACTGGTCACTCAAGTTAATCTGTAAATATGCCGCGGGTCACTTGAATGGTTTAGGGGTGCAGTTCCAAATTATCAAAGTGTCAAGGTATCTTAATTCATTTTTACGGTTTATTATGTTTTTTAGGTCGCAGCCACATCAGTTGACTCCGAGGGCCACATTTAGGCCGCGAGCCATGGTTTTAGCATGTATACACTACTGTATCTTGATAGCAAAACACTACAAAGTTTCAGACCAAATAATACAAGCGATACTCTTAAAGGGTAAGTAATAAGTGTATCTTTCTCCCATATCTCCCAGTAACTATTCCGACTTCTTTAAACGAAGCCACCACCAAACCAGAAAATGGCTCCCACTCTGTTGCAAAGAGGGTAAAAACGAAGCCGTCTTTCGCGTATCCAATGCAATATCATTGTACACTGCATTTGATTGGCAATATCAACTGTCTCATATCCTCAGTTTTTAGAAAAAGTCTTCAAACCTATACTTGTCGAAATTTTCGCCGATGTCGGGTCTTTTTTGATGTTTTTCCAGGAGAAATAAACAGGATTTTTTTCCACATCTATTTCCATGCTCGTGCTTCTGAGAAAAATGATTACTATCTCGTGAGATGCCGTTCCGAGATAAGAATCGGTATATACGAATGCAACTAACAGCGATGGATAGGAATCTTGAATACTATTCTCGTATGAGTGTAATTTTAGGATCACTTTAGGAGAAAGTCTAATTTGTATTTAATAAGCGTTTAGCAGATATCATAGGTTATATATAAGATTGTGATCTAGTCAAACTTCTCAGACGTTTATATTCACTTACACTCAAGAAACTCAGAGAGTAAATTGGTTCATGTGTAGCAAAACATGGTTAATTCGAATTTTCGGATAATTCGAAGCTGGAGGAGAAAAAATGATTTTTGAATGTGAAAATTTAGTTCGGAAAATTCTACAAGAAGCCAGACTTTGCTTTTCTCGATCAAATTATTAAACAACAAACTTTTGAAGAGTAATTAAAAGTTTGAAAAATTTGTTTCCTCTTCTCTTTTTTCTTGATAATTAATGATTACCCATTTTAACATTGTTGAGCTGGAGTGCGCATCGAGACTGTGTACTACTTAATACCGATTATGCTTTTCATCCTATAGATAAAGGTGTACTATTCAAAATCTGAATTCATTGTATAATATACAATGAATCTGACCACGTACAAACAGTTTTTATAATTGCAGTTTTAATTTTGTGTTGCTGCATTTTAGAAGCATGTGACATCCATATTTGTTATGGGCATCTTTTTTCTCAGCCACCCTGTTGGGCATTTTGCTTGTTGTGGGGCCTTGTGATTGTATGTGTATTTTTCGTCGTCATTAAGAGTATGGAAAGTATCGGTCAGTTCTTATTGCCTTGATAGAATAAGAATGATAAGCAAAATTTCGGAAATACTTTCATAACGGATGATCATGAACTGTTTCCGTAAATCAGTGGAGTAATGTAGGATCAATTATTATTATAATTGAAAATTTTTTGAAAATTTGGGAAACAGTTTCTGATGTGAAAACTGTATGTGATGTGAATGTTAATGATTAGTGGCACAATCTGCAGTCATTTTGCAGATCCAGGATAGATTAAGTGGATAATTCGAACTTTTTCCTCCGTGACTCTGGATTTCGAATTAACCAAGTTCGACAATTAACAAGTTTCGTATTTTGAGCAGGGCGGGACTTATACTACTCTTGATAGGAGTGCAGATGCACCGAGCCGCAAAATCATTAGGGGGCTCGGTAAATGGAGTTCGGCGCAGGACGTTCGGACGCGGCTGTTTGGACGCAGCAGTTTAGACGAGGCTGTTTGGATGCAACTATTTGGACGCGAGACACTTGGACGAAGGGAAATAGGCCCGATCATTACAATCGTTAATTACGTCTTATTCGGAAAAAAATATTGAATCAGAACCGTGTGTTGGAGGTCCAAATATTCAAGCAATGCACAATAATTCAACAAAATTTCCTTCTGTAGTATTGCATTGTTGCCAGTTCAAGTATGAAATACTACAGAAGCGAATTTTGTTGAATTATTTTCTATTGTTGGATTTGATCCTACAACACAGTACTTATTTAAAATTCTCCAACAATGGAAATTTGTCTGAGGAAGCAGAAAAACGGATATAAATAGAAACGCCATATTAGTATTTGAAACCTCTGGTGCATTCGAGAAGAATGGAATCATTTTCTTTTGGGGTTTTTTTTGCCTGATCACAATAAGAAATGTGAATCACTCGAATCCGGGCTCAGGCCAGGATTACACTAGAAAAGTTTGATAAAAGATAATTTATAAAACGAAAATTCGATCAATAAGCGTATCGGATACTAACTAATAAGGCTTATCGGTTGTTTTTTCAAAGTTTTGTAAAATATCTTTTATCAAAATTGTATAGTGTAATCCCTGCTTTAGAGAAATTGTCCTCTAATTGCTGTAAGATCGAAGTCTAGAGAAAAACAAAAGAAAAAAATATTCTTCCTTTAAATGAATGCGTCAATATGCCCTCGGAAAACCGTTTGTTTTCCGCGAGGACTATTGGCAGCTCTCAGGCTGAAAGGTCCTACAAACGGTTGAAGATTTACAGATCTAAGTTTTCCCACCGTTCGGACAGGAGCTAGTAGCCCTTCTCAAATATTTGTGCGCGAGCACAAATCTGAGCGAAAATGAGATGACAGCATGTCGCTTTTGTAGGCCATGCATGTTCGGGTTCATATATATATGAACGTTTAGTCATTTCCGGGCAAGAAACTTCATAGAGACCCGAGTCGAAGACTCCATACCGTTTCGGGATTTACTGTCCGGGGCAGAAATCGAGGCTAAAACTAGTTGACGTGAATTTTCCCCGACGTAGTCGATGAGTAGGTCTACGGACGATGTTGTTTAATGATTTTTTCTGTAACTAGTCTCCATCTCGTTCGATAAAGAGTTGCCATTAGTCTAAAATCGTCCGAAGTCTCGCTACCTTCTCGTTGGTCGGGGCGTTGAATCGGGGCCTTTGCCTTAATGAACTGAAGCGAGCGGGCGTGCGTTAGGACCGCAGTGATTCGGGATGTGTAGGAGGCTCACAAATATCTAGAATGTGTGAGTGATGACCGACGTTTTCTTCATTCCAAAACAAGGTCCATTAATAAGAAACAAAAAAAAAAAAAAAAAAAGGATTATTTTAAGGAACGCAGATTCTCAATAAGTATTATTCATTCTTACTTTCAGGAATTTCTGGAACAACGGTAGTCAGTGGTTTTCGTGATGGACTCTCATTGCGAGGACCAGGTCGATTTCTCAACATGTGAAACAACAATAACAAACCGATCATGACCCTCCGATCTGTCCCCATAAGAGATATAAGCTGGTTACCCAGAAGGTTTGGGCCATGGTGGAAGAGCCGGAGCACTAAGCATCGAAAGATCACCCGCGGGAAAGAAGACACAAAACTGAGGTTACATTGGACAGGTGCTTACAAAGCTACGCATGTCACCAGCGGGCCTCGAAGTTGGGCCCACAAAACTATAGACATATTCAAAAATTTCAAATTTTTATCGATTTAGTGTTTACGCTACTTATTTTGAGTTAATTTGTACAAATATTTCTCGGAGTATAAACATCTGTATATTCGTATAAATATTTCTTTCACATTTTGTAATAATAATGCTATGTCTTTCTGGGATGCCGACTTCCTCCCTGAAAATACATATAATTTGGCTCAAAGATGAACAACGGAAATTGCCTATAAACATTTGTCTTTTAATATTACTAAAAAACGTATGAATAAATAATTTTTCTCATTTCAATTACTGTGAGTGCGAAGCCTTCTTGAACGCGTTCCCCAGAGCAGCAGCACCTGTTTCCACACCCCTTAAAGGTGGCTCTGCGTCGATAAATGTTGGTCCCAGCAGATTCACATAGACAATTTTAATTTTCCTCGGTTTTAACGCCAATAAAATGCAATGACCTTGAATATAATGAATAATTTCCAAAAAACTTTTCTCGTAATTTGAGCCCACAACACACTGTTGAAATGTTTTGTATCGATAGCTATAGTAATATACAGGCCATAGATCCACTTTAACAAGACATGGTTTGTGCAAATGTGCAAGCACAAACCATCTCCTGGTTTGAGCATGCCTTGTGTATATTTCTGCATTACTTATATATTATCTGATATATTTCAAACTTTCAGTACTTTTAAAAACCTCATTCGTGGTTTTAACAACAACTTTTAACGTATATAAACACAATTTTTCGTGGTTCAGTATCATAAATGTCTCGTGTCCCGCCCCTAGAGGCATACACGTAAAAACTATAGACATATATATATATAAATATATTTGTAAACGTTTAGAAGCGTTTTTCGGGCTTTTACCAACTCGCCTCGGCTTTACCAGTCTTCGGGCTTTTACCGTAGTATATAATACTGCATGCAACAATTAAAAAGCAAATGCGGAACAAAAACGCTATGCCAG
This sequence comes from Pholcus phalangioides, assembly GCF_987345545.1. NCBI lineage: Eukaryota > Metazoa > Arthropoda > Arachnida > Araneae > Pholcidae > Pholcus > Pholcus phalangioides. Next base: position 42,476,819 of record NW_028301596.1, on the reverse strand, counting down.
TGCGGGGGGGGGGGGGTTGCGAAATACGATGGTGACATATAGAAAAGCACTGTGCATGTAATAAGCAGATGCAAAGATATAAAGAAGCGCAAAATATAACTGTTACATGATGCAGGGCAAAACGCTATACAAGTGCAGTGAGTTAAGAATTGCAGCAGAATTACAGAAAGAATATGAAAATATGATATATAGTTGGTGCCGAAAATACAGAGAATACTGTAGGTATATGATACTACAGAAATTGACATTGACATGATGCCGAAGACATTACATTTTGCCGATGTGATAGAACAGGTAGTGCAAAAGATACAAAGTGGTTTGATGGAGTACTTATCGCAACAAAAATAGCAAAATAGTATATTACTGATAACATGCGAAACAGTGTTTATCAGCTCAAATGGGGTTTTCTGCGGTTTTTCAACTTCGAACAAATTTCCAAAATCTTCACGGATCTAGAATTTTTTTTATCCATACAATGATATATTTGGAAAATTTAAATATAGTAGAGGGCGTGACAATGCGAACCAGTCTGAGGGTCTCTCTGTAGAGAGCAGGCAGATCTTGAACACAATAGTTAAATAAACACGAAAATACAAGCATCTGCGACTTTCATTTCTAACATGGAAGACAGATGGCAGCACATCTCGAACACAAAACACGCATAATTCAGACATTGTAAATACATTAGGGACACACGTAAACAAACTTTTTGGCATGTACCAATTCGTTAGATATTTCCCAGAGAAATGTTTACGAGTTGGATTTTATGAATACTTTCTCAAAATATAAAGCGTAAAAGAATTAATTTCAGAAGTTACTATTATTTGGGATCAGCTAGCCTATGAATCGAATGGCGTGGTGGTAAGATGCTCGTCTAACACCGTGAAGGCTGCTGTCTCGGTCCCAGGTTCAAACCCGAAGGAGGATATTTAGTTAAGATATTTTCCCGTAACGAGCTTGAGGCGACCACCGATAGGCAGCGCCTTCATTTCCAACCCATCTGATTAATGGCAGTAAGTCGCATTATAGTGATATGGCCAGAGTTGGTGTTAGATCCTCTTATCTACAAACGATCTCCAGATAAGAGGAAACGTGACAGAATAGCCGATGTGTACGGAGGAAGACCTCTTGGTTGACTGCAAGCGTCAGTGATGGTAACTCGTGGGAAATTTCCCATATTCGCAAAAAAATTGGGCAAAATTCACCCAAGTGGGAAATTTCTTATCATTTGTGGGAAATTTTGAGAGTTCATCAAACAAAAGAATTTTTGCTAAAAATAAAACTATTAATGCAGTGCAATACATTTCTATTGTAAAATTATTGATTACGTATATCCCCCCGCTTGATGGCAGCACCTTTTTCTGAATGCGTGGGAAAAATTTAGTCAAAAGGGAAATTTTGCTGGAAGAGGTTACCATCACTGGCAAGCGTCCTGTAGACGTCATGTGATGTACGTATGATGCTGCCATCCTCTGGGTTGATCTGAACGTTCTTTAAACGAGACGTGACAGAATGGCCGATCTGAATGGAAGAAAACATTCTGCCTCTCGGATGAGATACTGAACCGTCTGGACGTGATGTACCTTCTGGACGTCATATTGATGCACGTAGGAAGACGTCAACCCTTGACTGGGAACGCTCTTCAGACGGGACGTTACGTTAGTCGACATCGAAGATGGACTATTGCTGTCGAAAGAAACGAATATCCCATTTTATTTTCAATTAATGCTTCGTCTTTATTCCCGTTTGTGCCACCAAATATTGTTATTCCAGATATCTCTCGATGGTGACCTTCCCCCATAATATATACAACACAGATATCACATCTCACGCGACGTCAGCCCGTCTATCAAAGAGATTAGACCTTCTTGGATCTGACTTGTGATGAGGCGCTTACCTCTCAGCCAAATCAAATCTTCGAAATGAAAATTGCTCCCAGATGTGAGTTGACCGTATTGATGTAAATACAAGACTCAAAAGTTTTTACGGTATTGCGTTTTGCAACCATGGAAGCTGCTCCCAAAAAATATTGACTTGGAAAAGTAATGTTATACAATACACTTGAAACTCATAAAGTTTAAGAAAAAGAAAATATATAAGATGGAACTCAAGAGAGAAAGAGTAAAAGTAAAAAAAAAAAGAAGCAGGCAAGAAAGATGGACGTCCGTCCTCCTGCCAAGCAGCGATAACGGCTACAGTTTAAGGATGGTAATAAAGCTACCTCCTTCAAGAACTCGGCAATAAAAACCCACTTTACGACTTCAGGTCTATTGAATGAATATTAACGATGAAGGCAGAAAAGAAAAAAAAAATATTTATTGCAGTCAATAAAATTCAAGATTTAGGAAGTTTTTATCTCGAAATTTTTAGGATTTAAGGTAGGAAAAAAAAATCGCCAAAGATAAAAAATGAACTAAGTTAAAACCCATGGTTGTAGGACTGTAGGTTATCTTAAGGTAACTTAGTGGAAAGAGTACTGAATATAGCTGTGGACAAGGAGTTTCATTTCTACAGGACTGTGACTGTATTTGATTTTTATTTTTGGACTGGAATTTTCCAGTTGCGAGACTATACTGTAGTATTATTACTTTTAACCAAAATAAAGAAAACTTTCTCGTCTTTGTTGTGGTGCAAGATTAGCGCTTAGATGTTCTGACAGAAAAACACTTTCTCGTCTTTAACAAGAATCCAGTCTTCAAGACCTCCCGTTAGTTCTTAGCTGGGGGGGGGGGGGGAATGAAATTTTACTTGCTAATGAATCTGTCATAATTTCGGATTGGACGTTCTTATTGGAAGATATGTGTCCTTTTCAATCCTTGGCGAAGGACGAAAATTAATCTGCCTTAACTACGAATGAAGCACATCCCGTTTTGAAAAATCCAATGCTTCAGAAATTTCAATCATAAAGCCGGGTATACACAGCACCTCCTAGAGACAGAAAGCCTCCACAGTCTGCGTGTGACGTCAGTAAATAGTCCATTTTCCCTCAGAATATTTAGGGAAAAAAATTCCCTGCTCCTGCCAGTATCATCGTTATGAGGAAAAGAAATTATCGGGCCCAGAATTGGCGATTTCTATGCCCCCCACATCCAATCACCGTGCGGTATTTGTGAGTCAATCAGGAAGATTCTACGCCAAAATAAGAAGAAACGAAATAGGATGCAGTGTTTCAAAATATGGCAAACTTGCTAGGTAGTCTGAATGACGTTTATTATGGCCAGACCAGACCAAAATCAAAGTTTCCCCCCCCCCATTCCCAGCTCCGTGAGGGCTGACTGTGGGACTACAAACGGGCCTAGAAGGGCCTATGAGTTTATTATGGCAAACAGTGCAGAGGCCTTATATCTCTAGGAGGTGCTGGTCCATACTCGTAGGACTCCACAGCGCAAAGACCGGTTTTGAAGTCCACAAAATCGACCACTAAAATCGTCAGCACTGAGCTAGCCACACCTCAAAACTGGTTTTTTTTAGACTCGGCTTTAGTGAAGAACGAAAATGAATCTGTCCTTACTTCACACTGAGTACGATTTTGGAATATCCACTCCTTGAGTCCTTTTACAATCTTTGGTGAGGGACGAGGGTGAATTTTTCTTAACTTCGGAATGAGTGCTCTTTTTGAGAAATCCAGTCCTAAAGTCCTTTTCGAATCTTCAGCTAAGGACGCAAATCAATGTTTCTTAATCTCGAATAGAGGGCTTCAAGTTTCTTTTTGAATTTTTAGCGAAGGTCGAAAATAAATCTGTTGTAACTTTGGACCGAATACTCTGTTTTGAAAAATCCACTCGATATGTCTTTTTTTGAAACGTTAATCCAGAGAGTTCTAAAGTCCTTTTTCAATCTTTAGTGAAGTATGAAAAAAAATTAATCCCTCTCTCTCTCTGCCCCAACTCCTGACCGAACACCCTTTTTTGAAAAGTCCATTCCAAAGGTCACTTTTCAATCCTCTCTCTTAGCGTTTCAGCTCTTTTTCAGTCCTTAGTAGAGGACGAAACTGAATCTGTCCTGACTTCGAAACGTGCGCTTTTGTTTTTTCGGAAAATGATTGAGTAATTTTTTGATCCTTAGCGAATGATGAAAAATAAATATTTTGATTAATCATTAAGAACCAGTCCTAACTGTGGACCATTTCAGTCCTTTCGAGAAAATGAAACAAATTCTTATGCTCTCTATTCAAGATTGCTCTTGTTTAATCGTGGTTAAAAATTTCAGTTGAGTTGGTCGGAAGCTTCCCAACTTCAAGGCCCGAACGCGAGCCGATCTTCCCTTTAAAAAAAGTCTCACCACAGAGAGCAACAAACCTACAAACAATACAAATGTATCAAAATTCAATCATAACACATCACTCACTTCACTTCTGAAATATAGATGGCGGCACTGAAAAAACAAACACAACACTACATACGCACTCAGACTGTTAGGTACACACACAGTTACACTCCCGGCAAAACTCACTAGGTAGTAAATCGTCCATAGATGGTGATAGACCTGAGTTGTGCTCGGTTTGAAAGAAAGACAGAAAGTTGAGTTGGTCGACTCAATTCGATTGAAATTTAATTAAAATTTTCCTTATAAATATTGCAGATCAATTGGATTAATTTAACAAAACCAATTAGATCTCTTGAATCATGTTCACGCTCATAGCATTTTAGAGAATCGACCATATTTGCCAAAATGCCGATCAAAAATGCTTAAAATATCACCGATAGCTCGAAAATACGTTTTTATCTTTGCAAAAAATTTTTGCTATTTCTTTTTTCATGTGCTATTTTTGAATGTAATTGAAACTAACGGCCGAAAGGCTATTATTTTGCGGCGCGCCAATCAATCGACTACGGTGTGCAATTTTTTTATTGTAAAAACAACTAATTACGTGTATATATATATAATTTTTTTTCAACTTTTTCATACTTGCTGACCGGTGAAAAATAATTTTGCGGACCGACGGAAAGGGCGTGAGAATCTATCGGGATAGAAGTGAAACGTCTAGGTTGTTAAATCGAACAACTAATTTCTAAACTATTTTGCTTGTGAAATGAGATATAAAACTTTTTATTCCTAATACGCATTATTACAGGTAAAACGGGCATTCGATGCCCTTGGAAATCTTACGAACTTCCGGAAAAGTTGCGAAGTAATGCAATTTGAAGTATGATTTTGACGTCACTGAACTAAACAAAATAAATTGGGATCAAGAGGTGTCGGAAGTGCATATGCATTCGTGTGAGCGCTCAGCTCTACTTTTATACAGGGTATTTTGAATTATGAATACTAAGCTCACAGAACGGTTTTATAAAATACTGTGGGTGCTTTTGAGTACCCACTGCAACTCCTGCTCTGTAATGTCACTTTGGGATCTCATTAATAAAAAATCCAAATCTCAAACGTTGGGATCCCCGTGTCTAGCCCAGGGCTCTGAATCAAATAAAGAGCTGAAAAGGTGTAAGCTTCCAGTAATCCTGAAATTATGCCTTTCGCTAATTCTGAGTTTTCATCGGTTCTGAAACTATTTCTCCCATTAATGTTCGGTTTTTGTTAATTAGTTGTTTTATTCATGAATTTTTAATTATTTTAATCCCTAATTTTTTCTATAATTTTTTATCGATTTTGAATTTATATTAAGTACCGTATTTGCCTTTTCAGTAAGTCAAAATTGTCGATAGTTCTGAATAACTTCTTTATCTCCGTTTTTCATTTTTTTTGTTTAGATATTTTTCAAAATTCCTGTAAACGTGGGAACAGATGCGCTACACATTGACGTGTAATTCATTCATTGTATTGTCACTAGCTATATACACTGAAGAGCCAAAAAAACTGGTACACCTGCCTAATATCGTGTAGGGTCCCCGTGAGCACGCAAAAGTGCCGCAACACGACGTGGACGTGGCATGGACTCGACTAATGTCTGAAGTAGTGCTGGAGGTAATTGACATCATGAATCCTGCAGGGCTGTCCATAAATCTGTAGGAGTAAGAGGGGGTGGAGATCTCTTCTGAACAGCACGTTGTAAGGCATCCCAGATATGTTCAATAATGTTCATGTCTGGGGATTTAGGTGGCCAGCGGAAGTGTCTAAAGTCAGAAGAGTGTTCCTGGAGTCCCTTTGTAGCAATTCTGGACGTGTGAGGTGTCGCATTGTCCTGCTGAAATTGTCCAAGTCCGTCGGAATGTACAATGGACATGAATGGGTGCAGGTGATCAGACAGGATGATTACGTACCTGCCACCTGTCAGAGTCGTATCTAGACGTATCAGGGGTCCCATATCACGCCAACTGCACACGCCCCATACCATCACAGAGTCTCCACCAGCTTTTGAACAGTCCCCTGTTGACATGTAGGATCCATGGAGTCATGAGGTTTTCTCCATACCCGTACACGTCCATCAGCTCGAAGCAATTGGAACCGAGACTTGTCAGACCAGGCAACGTGTTTCCAGTCCTCAACAGTCCAATGTCGGTGTTGTCGGGCTCAGGCGAAGCGTAAAGCTTTGTGCCGTGCAGTCATCAAGGGTACACGAGTGGGCCTTCGGCTCCGAAAGCCCATATCGATGATGTTTCGCTGAATGGTTCGCACGCTGACACTTAATGATGGCCCAGCATTGAAATCTGCAGCAATTTGCGGAAGGGTTGCACGTCTGTCACGTTTAATGGTTCTCGTCAGTCGTCGTTGGTCCCGTTCTTGCATGATCTTTTTCCGGCCGCAGCGATGTCGTAGATTTAATTTTTTACCGGATTCCCGATATTCACGGAACACTCGTGAAATGGTCGTACGTGAAAATCCAAATTTCATCGCTACCTCGGAGATGCTATGTTCCCCTCTCTCGTGCGCCGACTATAACACCACGTTAAAACTCACTTAAATCTTGATAACCTGCCATTGTAGCAGCAGTAACCGATCTAACAACTATGCCAGACTTTTGTTGTGTTATATAGTCGTTGCCGACCGCAGCGCCGTACTCTGATTGGTTCCATATCTCTTTATTTGCATACGCGTGCCTGTACCAGTTTTTTTTGGCTCTTCAGTTTATAATGCCCACTCCTATTTAACATAGAAAACCCGTCCGCACTCATGGCAGGAAAAAAATATTCACAGAAATATCAAAAGAGTGATATCCTGAAGTTACGCGATAGGTGGAACACCTACCTAGTGAATTATCATTGATGAGCATCGCTTTAACCAATTTTTTTTAATATGCTGGCAGTAACGTTGGACTTGAGGTACGAGAGGAATCGTGACCGGTCTTCAGAAAAATGGTAGATGCCATACCAATGCTGTTTCGATCAACCAAACAATTATTGGTTATAACTTAAAAATAATTACCAATTCTCAGCAATTAGTCCGTGATTATACTTGAATTTGAGAAATGTGCACTTTTCACAGAAAATCGCAACTCCGAGTGGACGTAACTCTTGGTTAGCGTAATTGGGGCTCTATTACTGAATGAATGTAAACCCCTTCCACTTTATTTTCTTTACCTTACATCGCCCTTTCGACACCCCAACCACCAACCGATCTACTTTTCGAAACTTAATTACACACTAGTTATTACACGTGTTTTGAAGAAAAAGGAAAGCATTCTTCTTTTTGCGACGGCGTTCTTTCCCTCGCAGAATTTAACTGCTATGTCTCGCTAAAGAAGTTTCACTTCAATAATTAGCCAACCAGCGGGAAATAAAATTAAACAGCAGGAAAGTTTCTCGCACCTTCTCACGACCAAGGCAGTAATGACAACTGGCATTCTAAATTGACAGTTCTTTATTAAATTAAACTCAAGCTAAAAATTGCAATTCCTTAGTGGTTGGAAATTGCAGCATTGTTTCTGAGATATATAAAGCTCTAAATTAACTTCCATTCAATTCTTACCAGCATCGGCCCCACGGACCAGTGTTTGAAGAGCACTGTCATATATTTCATACCAGGAATTTATTTGCGATCAAATAAAATATTGCAAGTGTATGTTTCTCTCTCTCCGAGTCATCAACTCGCATATTTATGCACACAATATAATCACATGTTCGGTGTTCCAGGGCTCCTTAAAGCCTTCTCAGAACGAACCTACCCCTCTCTTTCTCTCTCGTAAGAGAGGGCGGTAAAAATATCGTGCCCGTGAACGATACAAACTCGAATGGAGCGGATTTAATCAAAACACCATTTAAATTGCTAGAGTGAAGTAAATATGGAGTAAATGCGGAGTTTGGAGGCTTTATTTGGAAACGTGATCAAGCGGACGGATTTCCACAACTCCTCTAACCATCGCTGAAGATTATACAGTTTTAAGATGGAGGTCGGTTTGTTTTGGCATTTCAAGAGCGAGAGAGAGAAATATATACAAAGAGAGAGCTGCTGAATCCGAAATTTATTTTCCTTGGCATACGCATGAACTGAATGATGTGGAGATGTGCATAACCCCTCTAACGCCATAAGCCTGTATTATTTTAGTATTATAATCGTGGGAGGGTTGTTGTGCGTGTGCGTTCATTCTCCTTTAATCTTTTAATGTGTCCTCGCATGTTTCTGTTACGCCTTTCGAAGTAGATATTACGCTTCGGATTGGTAAGTGTTTAGCACTAATAAGAGGATCCCTCTGAAGGGTGGAAAAGCGATGTGTTGGATCGTGACATGATGCTGATCTCGAAGATTTGGTTCTGGATTCCATTCTGGAATATTTTTATGTTACTACTTACTTATATTGCTGATAGAAAATGAGTTTGGGTTGTGTGGAAAAAAAATGATTCGAAGGTGAGGTTGAAGATATTATCTTTATACTATATAGTGATGTTTTTGGGTCCACTGATAATCCCAAGATTAATGGATCTTCAGAGCATGCGTAAGTATATAAAATACTGATTATATATCTGGTGAATTCGAAATAAATTCAATTACTTGTGGAAACCGATTCTGGTTTCTGAAATACTAAGACTAATAAAAAGAGCTGCTGTTATTCGAAAAGGCATGCTTGCACAGGGTCACTGAGTACGTTATTGTATAGTTTATACCAGCGTTTCTCAATCTTTCTGGATACAGGGATCAGTAAAATGTCTGAAGCAATTCGACGTTTAACTTACTTATAGCATGAGCAGTGTCCTGTATTTCTCGAGACGGCCGGCCAGAACGGCCAAATTTTCGGCTGATCCGACTATTTCATACAGTTGTCCCGCTTTTTCAACGAAGCTTATTTAAGCGTAATATTCAATAAAAACGTAAATAAAGATAATTGTTAAAGGATTTATAGATTATATTATGGTAATTATGGCTAATATTCATCTGACATATTTGTGAGGTTCGGTGTTTTTTTTCCTAGTACGACATTGCCATTTACTGCGATTTCCCTTTATTTCTCACACACTGATAATTTTTCCGCAATTTTAACGACAATTATTGATTTTGTCGACTTATGGGCGTTTTTGTTTAATTGATGATGATAAATTCCCGTATTTTGCAGTATTTAAGATTCCAGCTTCCCATAATTTTGTAAATGAAATATGGTCACCCAGGTATGTTTTTCCCCCCGTTAAATACATCTTGGTTCATCGAGATTTGCAGCTGCTTTTCATTTCTTCCTTCAGCAATTTTAGCGATATTTAGGAAATTTATTGTAAATGGCAATTTTTTTAGATATAATTAGCAGTATCCAGTATTTAAGATCACAATTTCCCGCATTTACTTCGTTGAAATATGATGACATCTAGTATAAAAAGGTGTAATTATTACTTGAACCCATAAAAGTATTACTAACGCCAATCAAGTTAATGTCTGATAAAAATTGAATAATTTTTCCTTCCGTACAATTAAATTACTAAATCTACCTGTGAACCACCACCATTGTCGCGGACAATAGGTCGAGAAAAGATGGTTTATACCATACGTGTTCAACCGATGGCCGCGGGACAAATATGACCCTCGGAGTCATCTGATGTGGCCCGCTATGTCAAACTTTCGAAAAAGTGGTGGTTTTCTGTGGTTTTCTGAAGTTGGGGTTTTCTGTGGTTTTTAAACTTCAAGGCACGAATGCGAGAAAATCTCAAATTAAAAAAAAAGACTCCACACACAGAGCAATCAGGCCTACAAAATTGCAAAAAATCCACACGCAGCACAACAAGCAAAATGACCTGTTGAGTTGTTCACATCGGAACTCGGAAAACAGATGACTTAGTTCTTAATACACATAACAGGAATTCTTCTGAAACAAACTTCAAGTTAGACACCAGGACACATATACGGCACATCCTGACGTGTACCGTGTCGTTAGTAGTTCCGCAGAGGAATATTTACGAGTTGCATGTTCCTGCGGTGTAGTAGTGCAACACGAAACACGAAATAGGAGTGGACCCAGCACCTGCTAGAGATAGAAGGCCTCCACACGGGTTGCCAAGTTCATTTGAACGTCATGGGAGTTGTCTGGTATTTCTACCCAGCGAGTTTGCCACATTTTGAACCTCAGCATCCGATTTCGTTTCTTCTTACTTTGGTGTAGAATCTTCCTTGTTGGCTCACAAATTCCGCATGGCGATTGAATGTGGGGCATAAAGATCGCTAATTCACAACGAAGATACTAGCACATGCAGCGGAATTTTTTCTCTCGTAATATTCTGAGTGAGGATTGACTACTTGCGTGACGTCACGAGCAGCGTGTGGAGGCCTTCTATCTCTGGGAGGCGCTGAGTGATCCCAGCTGGGTGCTTGTGTCCAGAAGACCATGTAATGTGTGTAATAAGTGGTGACAGCAAATGCAAATACCAGGGCCACAACAGGAAAATTGCCCAGCGAGGTTACTGAAAAAAGATACTCATATAAAACGTGCTGCCAACTATTTTTTAAACTGTGAAAGAATGCAGCAGCGAGGTTGTGGGAGTCTACTCCCATTTGTACGTCATAGTTATGAACACAGAAAATTTTCCCAGGACTAGACTGACTTCCACTACTAAGCCGTACTTGCACCTCGTCCACATTCCTCTGCGGAATTTCTAACGGGTTGGTACATGTTGGAATGTACGTGTACGTGTTGTGGAACTAACGTGAAGATTGTTACTGTGTGATGCTTGTTATGTGTAGTGCTGCCATCAGCGATATATATTTCAAATTATGAATGAAGTGTAATGATTGAATAGTTGTGACATTGTAGGCCTGTTGCTCTCTGTGGCGAGACGTTTTCAACCACTTTACGACCAAGGACGTAATATTGCAACCAAACGCCTGTGGAATAAATTCAAACATTCTGTTTTCTTTCGTCTCTCCTCATCATCGCGAAGCTTTGTTGTAACCCTATAAAATTGTTCTTTTCACCTTCCTTTTATTTCTGTACAATTATTAAGGATTTTTTCCCACATGTGATATATCCTTCTATTATATACATATCAGAACGAAAGAGAACGGGTAGGGTGAGGGTTAAAAGAGAAATCTACTTCGCATACCTACTCTCTTATCTCTATTCTCTCTCTTATCTGTACTTACCTATTATACTGTTTTCCTTTTGATTCGTTTCTTTTCTTCTACTTTTTCTTTTACCTTCTTTCCCTTTTTCTAACGTGCTGTTAAGTTAGGACAAGGTTACCATATTTATCGCCCATTCGTCAAATAAAGATCATCCGAATTTCTTGCCAGTACCTTATAAGCGAAGTAGTTGAAGAGAAGATAGGCTAAAATTTGCTCCTCGAAGTTGGGAACCACAGAAATCCAACTTCAACCGACCACCCGTTTCGGGACGGCGGTGTTCGAACTCTGGTCCTCGCGTTGCGAATCCGTCACCATGACCACTTGACTACTACAGCGGAGGACTAGACTGATTGGCTTACTTAGAACTGCTTTGTCTTCTGGGACAAGAGGATTCAGTGGTTTGAGAAATTTGCATAAACACGGGGTTCGGATACACTATCAGCGTGAAATAAAGCCGAAGTGATATCTCCAGCTACAAATGAAGAAGAGACGGGCATCTCCAGCTGCGAATGAAGCGAAGGCGTACATCTTCAGCCGTGAATGGAGCAGAGTCAGACATATTCAGGTTGGGATTGAGTGGAGGCTGCTATCATGTGTAATTTCCCAATCTCTTTGGCGTCGTATTTGATTTCTCACGCGATGGACCACTGACTCAGTCAGCACCACTTAAAAAACACGTGTTTATTTTTGTCATCGATATTTCATTTCGCTAGTACTCATAAGCTCCGTTTACATGGGAAATGGAAAAAAAGCGGGTTAAAAACGCACTTCAAGAATTTTCACCAAAACTCGTTGACATGGATCGGCACTTCCAGCCCACTTTTCAAACGTCTTCAAAGGTCACGTGGATTGGCCGATTCAATTCGCTGCGCAAAGGGTTATAGGAAAGAAGGTTACACTCCTCAAAAGTATTCCCAACAAAGAAGGGGCAATTCCTGCTCCCCATTTCTTTCCCTACGAGGGAAGATAGTCGTCAAGCGGGTGCTAGAGCTCCCAATGCTACCGCAATATTTCACATGTAAACGGGGCTATAGTTATATATTCAACGTTCAAGACGTATCAACATGAGTCGCCTTAAGAAGAATATATATATATATATATATTACAGTCCAACCTCGTTAATGCGTCACCCGGTTAACACGTCACTCCGCTTACCGGATCACTCTTTGGAAGTCCCAATTATCCTCAGGCAGGAATCGGCACATTTATGGCTTACTCCGTTTAACGAGTCACTCCGCTTACTAAATCATATTTTTGCTCTCCCAAGAGTGACTCATTAACGAGGTTTGACTGTATATATATATTTTTTTTCGTCCTGCATATCGGTGTATATTTTATGCGCCGAAATATCAGTTGATATGTTTTTTGATATTTACAAAAAGCAATCTAGCAGCAAACATAAATACGAACTATTAAGTATTAACCGTTATATTGGTACATGGAATTTTTACCAGTAAAATAAAAACAAATAATATATAGTATTATAACAATATTTTGTTTGTTATGCTACATATTGGTTCGAAACCTACAATTAACTTTACTTAAATATTATAATAGAGTTCATTGTGTTTATTTGATAGGTGACAACAAAAACTGATATTTTCGTGATGGATATTTTTTCCGATACGTTTGAGTAGAAGAGAAATGTTTCATAAATATCAATATTTTCTACAATTTCAGAATCATTTGCAGAGTTTTTATTTCTTTCAGACACTTTTTTGAAATATAATTTTTGGAAAGCATATTTTTTACTGTTTTTATGAATACTAAGAAATTTTTTCTCTTCTTTCGTGGCTGCGATTAGGAAATATTATGTGGTTTTCCGTTTTCCAGAACAGCCCAGCGGCAGTATATAAGAGCCCATGACCGCACCGGGCTGCTGAATATTACGACCGTGGAAAATAGAAAAAAAATACGTTGACGATATTTTCTATCGTGGCTGTCAAATAAAACATTTCTGTGAAATTTTACACTTGTATATATATGAGGAACCACTTGCATCATCGTCGATGAAAGAACAAAAAAAAAACCTAAAATACTTGGAAAACTTTTTACACGCCCGCGTCGGGCGTATGGTCGCAAAAAACACACGCCTGCTTAAAATTTTTACATGCCGTGGGCATGAAAGCAATAGATTTGTTCAGCTCTGTCGTGAAAATTTAGAAAGATGTTGTCGATACAGTGAGCACTAATTCAAGTTGCTTGCTGAAGGACGCTGGATGATGAGCGATTTCCAAAAAATTGGTATTTGATTATTTCCTATTTCTCGCGTTTATCGCAGTGATGTCCCGTAAAACTAAAAAGCGCTCGACGCTTTTTGACAATTTCACGCTCTCAAAGTTTAGATCGATACCCGATTGAATCACCGCGTTTCAAGAACTCAACCAAATTCGTCACAATAGGAACAAATTACCTCACGGGTGCTCTACTTTTGATGTTGCGCATAAAAGGTGCTCGCTACTCGAAAAGGGATGAAGACGCCTGCAATAAGACCATATTTCTATGATTATAAAAGACGAGGAAAAAAAAAAAAAAAAAAAGCTCTGTCGGCCGATGATCCCAACAACTAACATTATCCATTGAATACATACCCTATTGCGAAAGAAAATCCACTTAAGGGCAGAACATTAGCAATTTAAAAGACCGATACCTCCCAAGTGACAAGGTCAAGCCATTCTTCTCAGAAATATTCCCATACTAATGTCGTCTACCGAACAACGTGTACGATATGTAATATCTATATCCCGAAATTTTTTTCACATTAAAAATCCCGGATTATCAAGCAATATATATACACCATAATATGTTCAAAGCATTCATTTTAATGAAGCTGTTTTACAAGGAAGACTGACATTTAGTTTCAGAGACTATGACCTCTTCCTCCTCCTTACACATCAAATGCGTCTTCATTTAAGAGACTAAGAACTTAATCCCTCTCCTCTCTTTTCATACAGGGAGTATATGTGTGTGCTGATCTAAGCAAAATTCCAAGCCATCCAATACTAATTTTTGAAGAGAAAGGGAGCGGGGAGGATCTGTTGCACACAGTTTGTATATACGAGTGTGGGCCGTGGAGCATTTCTTCCATTTAACAAAAGTTGTAAACCCCAACCAGGAGCCTCCTTAAATTCAGCCTTTTCCTTGGACAAGCGACCAAAAACTCACTCCTTCAGCGCCCCCCCCCCCTCCGACATCCTTGAGTTATGTCCTCGGTTTTGGAGTAAGAGAGCGAATCTCTTTGTTACACGGCAAATAAACGGCTCCTCTAAAAGAGCAGGGCATTAAAATTAATGGCACCCACATGTGCAGAGTGGCGCAAGTATACTCCCTCGCTCTCTAGTCCTTATTTACTAAAACTCTTAATGTAGAGGGCCGTAAAGCGTCTTGGCAGGGCTGAGTATACATACGCGTGTGTGTATGTGTGTGTTCTGGGGTATATAACTTTTCCACCAAAGCCTTCATTTTGTAGAGAAATGAGAACTTTTGAGGTTTACGCGTGAGTGACTCTTTCCTTGGAAAACCCGCCATGGCCATTTCACTTGGCATTATTATACGTTGCCCAAGAAAGACCTCTAGGCTCTATTCAGAAGTACAACGGCGTATTGTATTTTATTTTTTTTTACAGGACTGGGGAAGTAATATGTTGGGGCAAAAAAAAAGAAAAAAGAAAAACACGTCAAATATATGGAAAGTGTGGAACTTGATTAAAATGGAAAGGAACCAAAATTGAATTCCGCTTCTCCATCATTTATGCTCCAACAAAAGAAACTAAACAGGAGTAAACAATAAGCTTTGTGAGAGTCCTCGAAGAGAAAAGTATGTTGCCGGTCTCCACAAGGAATCGAACCCCAGTCATCTTACAGTATGGGACAAACTCGCTATCCATATGCGCCACGAAAGGTACGGCATTGCTTATCTCATACGGGGGTGGATGTAGAGCTCGCTGTTGGAAGGGCGATTTCACAAATTGTTGTGAATATGGTGACCATACGTCCCGTATTTTAGTTCATTATTTTCCGTTACGACTCCCGTTTTTAGTTTTTTTTTTCCGTCCCGACGTTTGACTTTATTGAAGAAAAAAAAGGCCGGTTTTTTTTTTAGTTTTTTACTCGAAGTTATCTTGAATTTGTTATTTAATCAAAAACGTGTTGATACAGGTAATCTTCAACTGCTTTATTGAATGCAATATTATCATATAGAAGATCCGAAAATTTCACGAATTATCGCATTTCGCTGGGAGGGGGGGGGGGATACGCCTACCCCCATAGATCAACGCCTGACCTTATAACACGTACTGTGGCGTGACGCAATGATTGTTAATAAGGTGACGCAGAGGTTAATAAGCAGAAATGAAAGAGGCTAAACATCTACCTCTAAACCTCTAAATTTCAGCGCATGGATTGGTCTGAGAAAAACCCATCTCACACTCTCTCTGCCACCGCCCTGGGGATTATGGGGATATTTACCCCCTCCGTGTCCCTCCCTGCGTATACCTCTGCCGTGATCCACATTTAACATCCTTACGAGACCCACGGACCACTTATACTACGCTCATGTTACCAATGAGCTCGGCTCACAAGCGGGCCGCGGGCTTTGCAGTGGCCAACCGAACGATTGCCCAGTCCTTATTCCAATTAATCTCTTCCCCTCATATATAGTTTATTGTGCTGAATTTCTTCATAAGTTGTAAACACAATTTTAACCCTTTCATTGACAATCATTGAAATATTCCAAGGAGAAAAAATTTGAGGCATATACATATATAACAAACATCTTACGGAGGGAAAACTGTGTCACACACACACAACTCCAGTCAAAATATTTAAAAAAATACGGGGTTTTGCACTTCATAGGGACACACTGCATTTACATAATTTTATATGAATTTGTATAGCATGGAAATGCCACTTAATGTGTGCGAACTTGCTTTTCGATCATTGTTGAAGAATGCACAGCAATACGTCTCCTCCACACATAGATATTTCCTAGAGATATAATATAACCATCGCCACAGAAGTGGGGGGTGCTGGCTTCAAAAAAATGAGGGGATCGGACAATAGGATGAGCAGTCTAGTTAATCTTATGTCCATGAAATTTCCCACCAAAAATGCAAGGGTCAAAATTGTTCTTGCTGGGTTCGACAAGAAATAGAAGACACGACGTTTTGAGCCATTCTGCAGGTAAGTTTTATTTCATGAACAGCTTATGCAAGTAAAAATAGAATATTTGAGAGTTTGCTTAGATGCATCAATGCTGAAGCTCAAGATATATGCAATGCCTTTACTCGAAAAATATAAGGAAACCCATGTTACTTTTGAGAGTAACACGGCTAAACAAAGGGCTCAGATAGTTGAATCTGTGATTTTAGCTTGACGCTGTGCATAAGGGAAACTTGACAAGCAATCATTTTTGTTTGAACTTCATAATATCCCCCCCCCCCATTAAAAAATTTCCATTTCCGGAAAAAAAAACATCCTCCAGAAAAGAACTAAAAACTAATTACGTTCCGGGCATCTGGAGGGATACGATAAAATAAAAAAAGGAAAAACATGAAAAGAGTCGTAAACAGATTTCTCTCTCACTCTCTCCCGGCATCTTCGTCCCCACGTCTTTTTCTGTCCGTCCGACCCTACTCCAATCTGATTTATCCGTCCTCCTTTGTCCCGATATTAATATGTCCCACTCATAAATACTCTCCTCTATGTCCTCTCAACGACAGCAAACATCTTACGGAGGGAAAACTGTGCCGGACACGTTTCCCCTATAAATTACTTTCCTATGAGGTATAAATGTCGTAAAGATGGGTTTGTCCTGGAAAATAATAATAATGATAATAATAAAAAAAACAACAACAGCAACAAGAGAAAGGGACCTCGGTCTTCTTTTCTAGCCCCCCCCCTGTTATTAAAGCTGTTGGAAACTAGTGCGAGAGGACTGCCCTGGAGAAAACCCCGGAGGAAAGGAGGAGAATTTTTCCCCCTTCCAGGGCAATTCCTTTTTCCTTATCGTTAACGGCCTTTACCATTAATTACTAGTAGAGAGGTTATTACATACTAGGATGCATTTGGAAGGGACGTGGGTGGTGGGACGAGTCCCGGGACCGTATAATCCGCTTCCTGTCAGATTGGGAACTGGGTGGATATAGAAGCGAGAGGGGAGCGGTTTTTATTGGCTTATACGTATTAATCGTTTAGCGTGAGAAACGTTGCAGGAATTCGGGATTGTGATGGCCGGGATGTGGAATTGTGTGTGTGTGTGTGTGTGTGTATGATGACGTGGACAATACAGATGGAAGTTTTTTGCGAACAAAGGAGCGAAAAAATTACGACTGTACATACTGTAATTTTATGGCCGTGAATGAGAGAAGGGAGAGAGAGAGAAATTTATGTCTGTTCTGGATTTTTTATGGTAAATATCTTTTTCTTTGAGGGAGGGATTAGGAAATCACATCTGCTATTAGAAAGTTGAAGGTTGGTGGTATGATGGCAACACATGTTAGTGCAAGCAGCTTGTTTGCTAAATGCAGCTGTGATTTAATTGTGGTCGGATGATTGCGAAATTATTGGCCAGTTTTCATATTTGTGAAGGTGGAGGAAACGCCTCCAATCTTTCCGAGTAACAAGCACCGCTGATGCCTAGCGTTATGGGCTGATAATAGCACCTATACGGCATTTATGGTCCGTATCTGAATCCCGATGGTCGAAAATAAATTATTAACAAAAGGTAAAGGTGGTCGGTTTCTTCAATAGTGACATCTATTTTATCCGCTAGAGCAATGTTTCTCAACCGCAGAGAGCAACAGGCCTACAAACGGTACAATTACTCAATCATTACACTTCACTCACTTCACTTCTTAAACATAGAGGGCAGCACTGAAAAATCGGACACAACACTTACACTTCCGGCACAACTCACCCATGGCGATTGACGTGAGTTGTGCTCAGTTTGAAAGGAAAAAAAATGAAACCCGAACCTGGTGGAGTGATTGAAACAATCAGCTACAGCTTGCACTGCATGTGCTAAAGCATTCTCGAGCGTAAAACACGAAACACGCATAACTCTGATAACATAAATACGTTAGGGCCACACATACACTCAGAATACACGTTCTGGAATGTAAAAATCTATTAGAAATTTCCCAGTGAATCTTTAGGGGTGCATATACAGTTGAATAGCAGTAGTTCTAGTATCATAGAAGTTCAAGAATCCCTCATTTCAAAATATAAAAGACAGGCTTATGGCAGCAGCATAAGAAAACGAAATACACAACTCTGACATCATAAGTACGATAGAACCACACACATACGCACACAAGACTTTTCGGCAAGCACCCATTCTTTAGAAATTTCCCTGAGGAATGTTTACGAAGAGCATGTGTGGTCTATTAGTAGTGCACATCGGCCAACTAGCTGAAGACACCTGTATGGTGCAGCAGGTTAAACATTAACGGAATCACTACTCAGTTTTACCTATGTGACCACTCCGACGTATGTTCAAACTCAAGCAACTTGAACGAGGTGTTTCATTGTGCAGTCTATCCATGGCCCTCACAAGGGGTGGGCTGACAAGGCTCCAGCCCTGGGTCCCGTGAGGATTTTAATCATTTTTTTGTTTTTTTCACGCTATAAATTCATCATAAAGGGGGCCCTGGTCGGGGGGGGGGGGCGTAAAAGATCCCAGCCTAGGGGCCCTGCTTCAGGATGTGGGGGCCATGAGTCTATCAACACCTACACTAATACGAAATCAGACATAGAGCAAGCAACCACTGCGCTCACGAGCAACAGATTGAAAATGGCCGCCATCAAGCAAACACGGAATTCTTGATGAAAAAAAAACCTGTGTTCTTCCAAGGACTCGGTTTCTCTACTGAATGTAGAGAACAAAATGTGCCATGATTGGAAACTTGTAGCATTACGACACGATATGATGGATGGCCAATGGCACATAGTATAGACCAAGCGTTTCCTGGAATCCGATTACTTTCCATGCAAGGAACATTTCCAAGAAATTGCCGTATAACTCCCGATATAATTACTTAAAGGATATAAAGGGATAGGAAACAAAGTTGAACGTCAATTTCAATTGCAGCTCACAAAGCCATTTGTCTTCCTCAAAAACTTCCCAACAGCGATTGCGGCTCCATTTCCTCAAAAATCCTTTGCAATAATCAGCATTTCAGTACGGAAGGGAGAGGAGGGGGAGGAAAAACTGGAGAATGATTGATATCCTTCTTGGACTCTGGACTCTCTGGTTCTTTAGAGATACAAAAGGGAATAACATCTCAAGGGTCAGAAACTTCTGGCTACTTCATTACAGAATAATAATAAAAAAAACGCCACTTTATTCCCAGAAAAATAACGTTTCAGGAAATCAGTCTATATACAGGAAAAAGTGGAATGACACGTGAGAAAATTGTGTTCATCCGAGCAAACGGATTATATGGGGTAAACGGAGGGTCTGTCTTCCCATTGAATGATCAATCGCTGGGAAACAAATTCCTCTTATTTACAGAAACAATTTCATTTCCTTTTTTTTTTCCCGTTTAGGAAACAAGAAATTCCATTTATAGACATTACAAGCTGGATTTATCTATTTATATAAGAAATGAACGGAAAATGAGAGCTGGTCCATTCGAAAGATTCTGCAGTTGCAATTTAGTAAGATTCAAATATTCAAACAGAAATTTTGAGATAATTATTCAAGAGATGCACTCAATGATTCCGCAATGAAATTCACGCTCGTTAAATAATGTACAGGGTGATTATAATTAAAGTTCCCGTACTCTGAGTAGTTTTTCCTTAAAAAAATGCGTATGAGAATACAGCCAAATTTGTAGAATATCTTGATGAGACTAAGGGAGAGAGATTTATGAAAAACAAAAGTTCAACTTTCGACCGTTAGGTGAAAAAGTTGCTCTTTTTCCATTGAATTTTCCTTTTCCGCATAGCGTATATACCAAGTGTTTCCACTGTAACAATGACAGAAAAAATATTAGTAGAGCCCGGATTATATGCACTAAAAAAGTTGTCACTAAAAATATGTTATAGTGACGGACTCGCGATGCGAGGATCCGGGTTCGAACCCCACAGTGGTGGTCGGCTGAAGTTGGTTTTCTGCGGTTCCCAAATTCAAGACGTGAATGCGAGCCGATATCCCCGTTAAACAGGCCTACAACGTTACAAATATTCAATCATTACACTTCACTCACAATTTGAAGTATAGATGGCAGCACTGAAATATCATACACAACACTAGCTACACACTCAGACTGTTAGGTGTACACAGTCACTTTGTTCCAGACTCTGCCACGAAGCTGGGCTGGAAGAGATCTCAGCAACGGGATAAGTCCGGTGGCAGAGACCCTGGCGTTCATTCATTCATTGTCTCTAAAAATATGGAAATGTACACTTAAAATGCCAAGATATGCATAAAAAAATGCCAAAATATGCATAAAAAATGCCAAAATATGCATAAAAAATGCCAAAATATGCATAAAAAATGCCAAAATATGCACATAAACCTGAAATATGCGCTAAAAAAATCCTGAAAAAGTTGAAATTTAGCAATATCTTCGAAAAATTAGAAAATATATGCATTAAATTCCCCATGCAAAAAAAATGTGTTTAAAATGCATATTTTCTATTTCGTAGATCATATTCATTTACAAAAAAATATCCTACATACCTATATAAGGCTGGATATACAAATAGTGAAAACATTTTGGGCTTTCTTTTCTTTCTTTCAAACCGAGCACAACTCAAGTCTATCACCATTCTATGGACGATTTACTATCTAGTGAGTTGTGCCGGAAGTGTAATTGACAGTCTGAGTGCGTATGTGTTGCTTGAGTTTTTCAGTGCTGCCATCTATAATTCAGAAGTGAAGTGAGTGATGTGTTATGTTACATTTGTACTGTTTGTAGGTCTGTTTCTTTCTGAGGGGGGACTTTCTAAAGGGGATATCGACTCGCATTCGCGACTTGAAGTTGGGAGACCCACGGAAAACCAACTTCAGCCGATCACCACTGTAGCGGCGGTGGGGTCCGAATCCGGGACGTCGCGACGCGAGTCCGTAACTATGACCACTCGACCACCACAGTGGCAAAAAAAAATATCGTGCTGCTGCTCTGTTTGAGCCTGCAGTTTAGGAACTACCCAAAGAAAATTTTAGGTTCCAATACCATTTTTTTAAAGATTCAATAGTAATCTGGCGCCTGGGATTTGTGCAGCCCTGCGTAATATACTGCACACGCAATTCTACGTATATTTTATTTAGACATTTTTAATTTCTCTTTTGTTGCAGCTCCTCAGTAACGAAATACCTGCAACAAAAGAATTTCGGCACTATTTTGCAAAAAAAATTGAGCAATTTGACGCTACTTATGATAAATAGTGTTGCAATACAATCGTTGATATTTGGAAAAAAATTACAAACATCTCTATCAATTCACTAAATCCCAAATGCTGTGATTTGGAGCAGTTGGAGACACTGTTTGGAGATGGGCAAACAAAGTTTTTGAATTTCGGCCACGATCACGAAGCTTCATCTATGCTTCGGTGGTTTTCCTAATGTGACTTTTCCGATTTTCAGGAATTTTCGTTGATTTCCTGTTCCCAAATTTCCGGAAATTAGGTAGGGAAATCAGGGAAATTATACACGGAGGGCAAAAAGAACGTGACGCATTTCAAAAATTGATAAAAAAAAAAAAATCTAAAAAAGTGAGGTTAGTGCTAGAATACTTACAAAGGCGTAGAGTTTTTCTTTTCTTAAATTTAATGTATTGAAATATAGTTCAAAATTCCACTCAGAGATGGCGATGTATCACCAACTCGGTGCAACGGATCAATCAGGAATTAACTTGAGTAACCCGCGGTACGATTCCAGAGCGCTTCAGCAGCCCGCGGTACATTTACAGATTATTCAAGGGATATGCCGTACATTTATAGATTTTTTACATGACTCGCGGTGTGTTCCCTTATCACTTAAATGACATGCGGCATATTTAAAGACTACTTGAGGGACCCGCGGTACAGTTCCAGAGCACTCAAGTGACCCGGAATATTTAAGGATCATTTGAGTGACCCGCGACACAGTTCTAGGGCACTTGAGCGGTCTATGTGGGTGCAGTTCCACATCACTCGAGTTACCTGCGGAAACAATTCAAGATCACTCAGGTGAATGACACGAAATTTCCGGAACACTTAAGTGACATGCGGCATTTTTAAAGATAACTTGAGTGATCCAAAAAAAAGAACTTAACACAAAGAACTTAAACGGCCCGCAGTGCACATGAGTTCCACATCACCCAAGTTATCCGTGACACAGTTCTAGTTCACTCATGTGGCCCACAGCACATTAGCACGATTTAAGGGTACGCGGCACAATCCAAGATCATTTAAGTGACATGCGGTATATTTAAATTGAACTTGAGTGACTTGCAGCACAATCCCACAGCACTTAAACAACTCATGGTAAGCTTACAGATTACTTAAGTGATCCACGAGACATTTCCACATGCCTGACTCGCGGCGCATTACCGGATCACTTAAGTGACATATTTGAAGATCACTTGAGCGACTAGCGACACAATTCCAGATCACTTGAGTGACCAGCGGCACAATTCCAGATCACTTGAGTGACTAGCGACACAATTCCAGATCACTTGAGTGACCAGCGTCACAATTCCAGATCACTTAATCGGCTCGCGGCACATTTAAAATCCCTCAACTGAATCAATCCGAATATTCTTTACAGGCTGCCTTCAGACACGCAAACTCATTTTATGCTCACCCTGTACATATGCCATTCTTTCCAGAGGAAACGTGTCCGGGAAATAAGGATACGAAATTATCCGGTCTTTTTCCCGGGATAAAAAAAAAAGAAAGAAAAGAGGACATGCTAAGAATCGCATGAGGGTTATTGGTGAGGGTTGCTTCACCTCTGTCTTTCTTTCTGTCTGTATTCTCCAGGTTTTCCTCTTTTTTTTTCCCGGGACGGAGAAATCCTGTAGGGAAAAGTTCAACGTCGACGTTGCTCTGGTCATGACAGGCGAGACAAGGCGAAATGCAAACCTCTTCGTCTTAATATATCAAACGTGTCGATGCAAGTTGGCTGCCTTGTCCAGAAGTTCCAGGACCAAGGAGATGAAAGGAAAAAAAAGGTAACCAGGAGTTTCCAGAAGTTTTTTTTATTTCTTATTTCTTTTCCTGGACGATGTCTATTCTTTTGACTTCCAGATTATTCAACACTGCTTCTCCAACGTCCGGGAAGAACATTAGTACAAGGAGCAGGAAAAAAAAAAAAAATATATATTTATAAATAAAAATCCTTCTTTTTCCTCTTCTCTGTGATTATATGCGTCCCGGAAGAAAATCTTGTGCAAGATGTTACTGATCGAGGTTCCAGGTCATGTTTTTTTTTTTTGGAATTCCAGTTCACTCTTCAGATGCACAACATTTTTCTAGATTTCAATATCCGAGAAAAGACGGGAAATTTCCAGGACAAAAAAAGTATATATTATTGTTCAGTTTTCATTTTTTTAAAGGGATATTTACTGAGATTGTATCCTGTCCTGCATATATTATGATTTCTTATAAATATACGTATTTCAAACAGTCTGAAATTTCTCCTTTTTTTTTTTCAGGAGAAGTTATTCCAGGATTCTTTCGAAACGATAATGATTTCGTTTCGACAGTTCTGTGTTCAAATCGATATCCTGGCACGGCGGTATTGTTGTTACGGTAAATGTGATACCAAAATGCTCAGCGATTACGCATAATAATCGGCTATTATAGAATAATCAGTAGTATCCTTCAACTACAGTCGAATCCCGTTTTAACGAATACCGTTATAGCGAAATCTCTTTTTAACGAACACTTTTCTAATCTCCCAGTAAGTTTACATAGTGACATTTTAAATAACCAGGAATTTCTTTATAACGAAATTTCTTTATAATGAAGTGATTTCTGCGGTCTCTTGGAGTTCGTTATAACGGGATTCAACTGTATATACATCTAAGAGCGGAAGAGAACGGGTAGGTGAAGGTGAAAAGAGAAATCTACTTCTTATACCTACTCTCTTATCTCTATTCTCTCTCTTATCTGTACTTACCTATTATACTGTTTTCCTACTGTATTATCTGTAAGTATTACAGATAAGAATGGGGGGGGGGGATGAGAGTATAATGGATAAGTATATATATATATATATCTTATAGTTATGTATTATACCGTTTTCCTTTCATTTGCTTTTTTTCTTACTTTTCCTCCTTTTTCTAATATGCGGTTAGGTTAGGTTACCATATTCATCTCCGATTCGTCAAACAGAGATCATCTGAATTTCCTTGTGGAATGCCCCCGCCAAACCTTTTGTGATCTCTCCTAAGGAATCGATCCTGCGTACGCCCCTGGACCCCACATGCTGAAGCGGAGCCCTTAGGCTGGGATCTTTTGCTGGTCCTCCGGTTAAAATTTTTCACGGGCCCCTTCTGTAGTTAATTTATAGCGTGAAAAGCAAAAAATGATGAGAACTGTCCCGGGCCCCAGGGCTAGAGCCTTGTCAGCCCCCCCCTGTGGAGGCCATGCCTGGACCTGATGGAGAACATTATAAAGGCTATGAACGAATATATGGCCCAGGTTTCTCGTACCTAAAAGAAAATTTTTCCGAACTAAGGGAGACAAAACTAAAAGAAGAGGCATTTGTAGGTCCTCAAATACCGAAATTATCGAGTTATTTTGTTTCCCACATAGAACTCGCTGCACGGCAGTCATTGACATCTGCAGTGAAGGGGGTTTTTAGGGAACCACAAACAGGAAAATTACCAACAGCTTATTCAAGAGACCTGCTCTGTTCGTACAAAAATCTTGGGTATCGAATGTCGCCAAAAATACATTTTGATTTCTTCCCCTGATAACCTGGGAGCAGACATTGATGAACAAGAAGAAAGGTTCCACCAAGATATTCGAACTATGGAGGAGACAGGAGCCACTTTTCAACGGCGAGTGATTACTAATGGCTTTTGCAGAAAGACGATTATACGATACACAAGAGAAAGAAATGAATTATCTTTATAAAATACTAAAAAAAAATTTGTGCAGTCGAATCCCGTTATAACGAACTCCAAGAAACCGGAGAAATCACTTCATTATAACGAAATTTCGTTATAAAGAAATTCCTGGTTATTTAAAATGTCCCTATGTAAACTTACTGGGGGATTGGAAAAGTGTTCGTTGAAACGAGATTTTCGCTATAACGGTATTCGTTAAACGGGAATCGACTGTATAAATTTCGTTTGTTTTTCTACATATGTATTCTATGAATATGTGTATGAAGAAATTTTTTTTTGGCTATTTCATATATAACGATGTAATAAATATGATAAAATAAACTATCGTAATAAATGTATTATTATTTTTTTATTAAAAGATATCGATATGCCAATTATCTTCATTTTCAAGACATGTAAGTTTTTCAAAGTGTATATGCATTTAAAAAATTTACCACCATGCATACAGAGAAAACTGTACATGATGGAGATTTTTTGCATTCATATTTGAATTCAGCATCGTTCATTAAATTCATCAATTCATTATAACGGTATTCGTTAAAACGGGATTCGACTGTATATTGTGTGTATGTACGGTGTGATTGGATTTTTCGCTGTTGATTTCGTTTGCTGGACTTCTGTTGTGCTGCATTTTCAAAAACGTAGGGGGGGGGACAAGCACTTTTATTAAAGGCTCAGGCCTAAAGTGCTTTCAGAAACGTTTTTGCCATTTCAGCCATTCTCTGTGATGTTTCCCCCCCGATGAAGAATCCAGAGGTGGCTTTGTTTCTTCAAACCATTTTCTATTTTGTTTCGAATGAATATTTTAAATTACATTCTGATTTCGTTTTTGCATTAAGGGGCCGTTCAAGTATTACGTAAGCCAAATTTTAGCCATTTCTGACCCCCCTCCCCTTGTCAGCAAAAGTAAGCAAAACTTTGACCCCCCCCCCGTCAGCAAAGTTTCGTTATCAGCTCTGCCCCTCTGAATCCTAACGCATATTGTTGGGATCAGAGACGTACACGGAGGCATAGGGGGAATGTTACTTCAAGTGCCCACAAACTATCGAAAGGTTTTCTCGTTTTTGGTTCACCGAGTAAGATATAATTAAGAATATTTCATATTTTCATAAAGGGTGGTTGATGACGTCAGCAAATCGGAAACTCCCTCCCCCCCCCCCCCCCCATCGATGACGACGTAATACTTGAACGGTCCCTAAGCTATTTGCTTTCAAAATCCATCTTCGTTGCTTTTTATTTAGCACACTATATATTCTAGCTGCCTTAGGTGCTAATATTGGTTTGTCATTGCGTCTTTTATTTGTATGTTTGTTTTTCTAAAACATTCTTTAATCTAATCTAAAATATTTGCGTTCATATATATATATGTATATACACACACACTCGCACCAACTCCCCAGGCCCAGATAGTGCCATAATTTTTGTCGCACCATTAAAATGCGAACCAATCAAAGCACAGAGAGTGCTCCCAAACTCCGCAACGAAGAACGAGGTACCACCATCTGCATTTCGGTTTGCTGCTTGCTGCCATATTCACATCCTTGCCAGGCAGTGAAGTATCTTCTTCGAGGGAAAATTCTACGAGCCGTGACAAGTACGACACCCGAGGTAATCGTTGCCTGACGATATAAAGTGGGTCTTAGTATGGAAGGGGTGTGTGGGTTCGGGACTCGAAACTGGGCGAGAGAAGAGTTTCCTCCTCCCTGACCATAATTAGAACTCAAGACTTGAGAAAAGTCGTCGTTAACGTTCCGGGGTTCCCGGGGTTTATTACCTTTTTGGCTCTCTTCTAGCCTTTTACCGGGAGGCTTCATAAAAGCAAATCGTGCACCGGGGGTATGAAGAGGGAGCCTCTCTCCACCATCTCCATGGCTCAGGTTCTGTGAAACTTCACTCCTGCAGCTCAAACCCTGCTGCCATCCCTTTTGCTTTTGAAACGCCGCCACATGCACACGCACACCCACTTGCACACACACATACGTAAGCGTTACTTTTATAAATTACCCACGATTCCGGCGTTAAATGTCGGCTCGGAGAGGTCTTAATGAAAATTTAGCCCACTTGTTTGTTGCGTTTGAATGCCGTAATGCGGACTTGGAAGTCGTTATACGTGGCAATGTTTCTTTGGGAGCTTAGAATGAAAGAAGGGAGCTGATGGGGAACATGTGTTTCAGCAATGTGAGAGAAAGTTTGGGTTTTCCTCGTCCCGTGATGAGGAGGAGGGCATCACGGTCTCTTCTGTGTGTTGACTCTTTTCGTAACGCCATCTCCAAGTGAGTAAATTTGCTTTCATGGTCTCATATCTTCACGTTTTATGAACAGTGACAACGCGTGCTCTCTGATCCTGGTAAGTATTTCGACTCCCTTGATAGACAGACCTGCGACGAACGAAGGCCCCCTTGCATGACACCCAGCGAAGATCAGCTTCAGTTCGAGCCACTCTTTGATCATTACCGGTAATTTGATTATACTAGAAAACAATAACTTTACCTGCAACTTAATTTTCTTATGGACTTCGGCCTGAGGGTGCCACACGTCACATGGGAAAATCAGTGAGCATACTCCATGCAGGTTTTAGTTAGAGAAAAATTTAGTGTGCTTTTAAGTAATTTATAGTTATTATACAGTATGTGGGGTATTTGGTAACTTCAGCCCAATAGGTCATGAGGAAGTCTGCGAGGATCTTTCTCTCGAATGTACTCGATGCTATAAATAGCAGTGTTTCCTAAATTGGGCGATATCGCCCCCCTGGTGGGTGATAGAAGCTACGGGTATAACATAGGATCCTACAGCTAAGCTTGAGTTGGGGCGCGATGAGAGGAAAATATTTCTGAAGAAGGGAGAGCGATGGAACAAAAAGTTTGGGAAACTGTGCTATATATAAAGCAATGGTTGGTGATAGGTAACTAGAATCCGTATATAGCCACGGAAGTCAAAGGAAAATAAGCACAGAGACCCGAACTCGAGCTAAAGAACCTATGACGCAGAACGGAGTCATTATACCTAGGCTGACCATATTTCCTCGAGAGAAATACGGGACATTGGGATTCCAAATACGGGAAAATACGGGACATCGCCAATTATCGCCAAAAACGACACCAAAACCAAACAAAGTTATCAAATATTGTTGAAATTACGGAAAAATCACAATTGGGGGAAATGATGCATTACTGCAAATTACAGTGGATTAAAATGTATTCCACGGAAAAAAAAAACGTTCACCAAGGCAAATGTGGGAGATTAATATTCTCATATATAGTTGTAATTATCATGAAATAATTTATGAGTTGAAAAATAATGTCAATCTTTGACTGCAATAAAGAATAGAAATTCAAGTAGGCTTCGTGTAAAATACGGGAAAAACCAGGACACTTTTGCCCAAAAGTCGGGACAGCCAAAAAAGAAGAAAATACCGGGACTGTCCCGGGAAATACGGGACGTATGGTCACCCTAATTATACCCCATCTTTGAACAAAAAACCAAACAAAAACCTGGTTTTACTGTTTTAACGGGTCCTCAAAAGTTTTACGTCAGCAGATTTTTAAAACATTTTTTAAAAATTCCTCCCTGTCCTTGTTAACAAAAGTCAGTAAAGGTTTGACCCCCCTTCCTCCCGCTTGACAGCAAAACTGAGTGAACTATGGCTCACCTACATCCTACCACATATCACTATTGAGATCAGGGGCGTACGCAGAGAGGGCATGCGGAGCTCGTGTCGTCCCATCCCCAAAGACGACCAAAAATTTATTTTTGTCGCAAAAAACAATATTTTTGTAAAAAATACTGAAATACCGAAAGAAAATACCTGTAAATGTCTATCAATTTATGTTAATGTCAATACAATTTGAAAGCTGAAAACGAAAGACTTCTCTTAAAGAAATTCCTTGCACCTCACCCTTCAAGCCTTTTGTACTCCCTCCCCACGCCTCCAAAGGTCGATTCTGCATACGCCCTTGATTGGGATTAGCCTTCGAAAATATACATGGTGTTTCTGACCAACACCCTTTGACACTGCTGTAGTGAACATTATAATGTAAGAGCGGAGATCATTTTTTTAACAGGATTACAGACTGAACACACTATATTTTTCTCCAACTCGAACTACATCCCTGCTGACTCGATGCTCTATAGTGTGCCTTATCTCATCAGTTGCATGCAGGATGTCGGCTTGGGATGCTTTAGCCGTAAAAAAAAGGGCCCGTGTGGACTCCCAAGGTCTGTTGCCAAGTCTCCATCCTAATGAGAGTCTTTAACCCCGTTACGTACAGGCTTCCGGCAAGAAAATTGGACTATTTGTAGTTAAACTAGCAGAGAAAAATCTCAAACACACAGGCCTACAACGACAAATTGTTCAATCATTACACTTCACTCATAGTTAGAAAAATTGGTGGCAGATGGCAGCACTATACATAACAAGCATTACACAGAAACAAACTTCATGTGAGGTTTCACTACACGTACACGCACATTCCCGCATGTATAGGCTGACCATATTTCCCCCAGAGAAATACGGGAAATTGGAATTCCAAATACGGGAAAATACGGGACATCGCCAATTATCGCCAAGAACGACGCCAAAAGTGCACAAAGTTGCCAACTATAGCTGAAAATACAGAAAAATCGAAATGGCGGGAAACGAAGTGTTACTGCGAATTGCAGTGTATTAAAATGAATTCCACGAAATAAAACGTTCAATAAGACAAATGCGGGAGATTAATGTTCTTATTTATAGTTTAATTATCATAACATAATTTATGAGATGAAAAATAATTTCGATCGTTGACTTCAATGAAGAATAAAAATCCAAGTAGGCGTCATGTAAAAAACGGGAAAAACCGGGACACTTTTGCAAAAAAGACGGGACGGCCAGAAAAAGGAAAAAAACCGGGACTGTCCACGACCACCTAGATAACCTAAGGTTATCTAGGTGGTCGTGGACTGTCCCGGTCAATACGGGACGTATGGTCACCCTACGCATGTACCAATTTGTTAGAGATTCCGCAGAGGAATATGGACGAGGTGCGTGTGTGGTTTAGTAGTTAGTAGAGGAAAATCTAAAAAAAACTGGTATTACTGTTGCCATATCGGAAATGAAAAGAAAAAAAGTATGAGAAGAGTGGTTTTCCTTTCCCTTTTCCTCCTTTCTTCCAACAACACTTTCCCTAGGCATGTAAATCATTTTTCTCTTAATAACTCGTCAAACCATAGCGAAGCGAAAAAGATAATGCCGAGGAAAAAAAAAAACCAAAACAATTTTACAGGGTTGCCAACGAAGAGTCCCGAAAGAAGGGATAAAAAAGAGCTCCTTATGAATTTCTTCCCTCCACTCAGGGCCGAGATATCTCGTTAAGGGGGGTTAAGACATTTCTAATCCTCATTCAACGACGAAAATAAATTCTATTTGCGAAATTTCACTGAAATGCGGAACAGTCCTAACTTATATAACAGAGCGCTCTTTAAGAATATGAAAGTGGTACGCATCCTATAGGTTATTCACGGCCAATAATAAAAAAAGTTCTAATACTGTTCAGATGCTGGGGAACAGAAGCGGCAAATTGATGGAAATTTTGCCTACCGGATATGATAAAGATACGATATCCCCGTGTAAGACTTTGGAAAAGATTAAACGCGAGAACAATCGGACTATCGGAACATTGAAGTGCATTTCTAGATCCTTCTTCCCAAATTTCACAAGAAACGGGAGCTTTTTGTTACCTGAGGGAATACAAAGAAAAAAGAATAAGAAACTGGAATATATTGTTCGTCAAATTCTCGGGTTTTTTTTTGTCCTCCCGTTTATTTTCAAGTTACATTTTCAATTTTTTTTAAGACTTCGTTTAAATCCCTCCTGGCTACGAAAAGGATTCGAACTCAGTTCTAGGAAAAGGTTGTTACCGGCTGTCTGTCTGTTCCCAACTCTTTATTTATTTATTTTTTCCTCTGTTCCAGGTTCCTTATTTCTTACCTCTTTCCCGATTCCTCGTTGACGGAACGGAAAGCTTCGTTCAAAGAATAAGAAGAGAAAAAAATAAAAATACTATAAGGAAAGGTTCCTCTCTCAACGTCAGCTCTTTTTGCCTTGAGAAAGTGAGTGCTGAGAAAGGATCGCTCTTGGTTGGGTTGGGGAGAATCTCTAAAGGCTTTTTTTTTTACTTTCCAACTTCTACCACCTATCACGTGAGACGCAGGAACCGTTCCTGCAGGTGGGAGGAGCTGGGAACAGGAGAAAGATGGCCGCAATTTCTCCCCGGATTCTTGGGCCGTTTCATCAGTGGGGACTGAGCCGTAAGTCTGACCCTTTCCCTCAAATATAAAGCCCTAAGCCCTTATCTGTGGAACAAAACCAAAGAAGAGGAAAAACGCGCGGGGGCTTTCTCCCTTCGGCTCATTTCTCTAATTTGACTGCCACTTCAACTCCCAACAATTCGTCTAGGAAATGGCTCCCGAAATGAAATAACAACCAGAGGGGCAGGAAAAAGACTGGATAAGGATTGTTTATTCGGCTTTTTCCTTATAATACGTAAGATTGTTGTAGGATGTGAGGCCATCTTCACGTTCAAATAAGAGAGTTTTGTGGTGGGGCAGGGAGGAAAGAAACAAATCTGATGACTGGCAAGAGATGACCACTAATGTATCATCAGCATACACTGTACGGAAATGCACTCAACATTGGCGGGTGGTCTATAAGAAGGATGGTCGAGTTTATTAGTTGGCGACGCCTTGTAATGTAATTGCTTGTCGTTTTTCTCCTTTTTTTGCGGTGTTTCCTCCAGAGTTTGGTTACGTCTTCTCCCTTGAGTGGTTGGTCGAATCCGATTTCTTGTCGCGGCGCGTGTGTGTGTATATGATTCATGTAACGTGAGTGATGGCCGAATATACACAAATGGACGAGGATCCTATACGTATAAAGACAGTACAGGAGACACGGGAATGGAATTATGAGCTTCTCTCATAGGGAAAAATGGGAAGGAAAAAGTCCGTGTTTTTGGTCTTTGTTTCTATTGAAATATGCACCGTCCTTGGTGTTTGCCCCCTATCGGGTTTTTCCCCCTTGTGCAGTCGAAGTATCGGTTAGTACGTAGAGACTTATTCCATTTCATTTATTAGATTTGCTTTCAGAAAAGTCTGCGAGTAAAGAATGAACACCAGACTTCAGGAGACGCATAAATATAATTTCATTTTGTCCCGGATACGTTCCATTCGCAACTTATTGCTACCAAAACTAATCAAAGCAATATCGACTATACTTTTGAGAGGAAGTATCAACTCTGAGTCAGAGATCGCGTAAAGATTAGAAAGGTTTATTTATATAAGATGAAATGCTCACCCGCGTATCTGTTCGAGAGTAATTGAAGAGCCGGTGCCAGAACCAAACACCATTTTTTTGAAGTTTTTCAGAACAAAATAATAAAAAATTAGAAATAATTTTCAATTTCATCGATAATTGCTCGATTCCGGTGACTCGGCTGGAACTCAAAATATTACGGAAACAAAAGAATAATAATTATGTTTTTAACATCACATACAGTTTTTCCTATAGGGTGATTACTTAATTCCTTTTGCGGCATTTCACCGGTGCTCCTAGAGGCATAATTCCTATTAGAAAAATTATCCAAATAATTTATATACATAATTCATGTTGCAAGGGGTTGTATAGTTATTGAAAAAAACTTTAAAATTAAAAAAAATACTTTTTATACGGACAACCATGTTCTCAAAAGCCAATTAGAAAATTTCGGAATAACATCCAGAAAATTCAATTTCTCAATTAGAAAATTGTTGTCCTGTCTCTCCTCTGAGGGCAAAATCAATCTCCTCGCGATGCAGTATTTGCTGAGATATTTGAATTTAAAAAAAACGGAGAGAAATAGAAAAAAAAACCAACAGTATAAATGAGGGAATTAAGCGTTTTACGTTAGTTTATGCTGTTTTTTTTCCTAACTTTTCTCAGAGAGAAATTTTAGAGTTTTACTATCTCTACGAAGATGGCCTCAGAAGAGACAGAGCTGCAACTTCTTAATTTGGTTTATGTGGACAGGGTTTGCGTATAAAAAGTTAATTTTTAAATTTTAATAACTGTACAACCCCCTTACAACATGAATGATGTTCCTGAGTTCTACACATTATTTGGATGAGTTTTCTATTTGGAAGCATCAAGCCTCTAGAACAGTGATTCCCAACGTGGGCGTTAACGCCCCCGTGGGGGCGATGGAATGATCCGGGGGGGCGGTAGAAGATACGGGTATAACATAGGATCCTATGCGTTAGATTGCGTTGGGGGGCGATGGGAGAAAAAAGGTTCGGAAACTATGCTCTAGAATCAGAGGTTTGCCAGTAAGAAGCGGCATAACGTGAACTTGGAAAAGACGAGAAGAGTGGGAACATAGTTTAGCACAAGTGTATTCAGCATTTTTGAGAGTACGGGCCACTTTATTGGATTAAAAAACATGTCGCGGGCCACTTTGGTTACCTAAACTTTGTCGCGAGAAAATTGAATGACCTGGAATGTGCCACGGGTAATTTAAATGATCTGGAAATGTGCCAAGAGCCACTTAAATGATATGTAAAAATGCTACGGGTCACTTAGCGAACTGTAAATGAGTCGCGGGCCGCCTAAGTGATCTGTAAGTATGCTGCGAGCCACTGACGTGATCCGAAAGCGTGTCGTGGGTCACTCGAATAATCTGCATTACCACCATGAACCGCTCAGTTGAACTGGAGATAGAAATATGCTTGGGGTCCCTTAAGAGATCTGGATTTGTGCCGTTGGTAGCTTAAATGATCTGTGAATGTCACATGAGCTACTGAGGTGATTTGCAAATCGGCTGCGGGCCACATCAGATGACTCCGGTAGGCCACATTTGGCCCGCGGGAGCATGGATTGATCATGGTATAACACCTCAGGCACTAGCTAGTAATGCCACGCCACTTGTTGAAGGAATAATGTCTATAAATTGCATAACAACAGACAGTGATTCAAAACATTATTTTTTGTCTTGGGTTTAAGTAACCCAGTTTACGGTACCTTTCTCTAACACAAATATACAGTAAAAATAAACTATACGTGGTTTTTAAATCGTTAAAACTGAACTTTTCTTAAAATTTAAGTTTAAGTGCGTCGCGAGATAAAGAAAAGGTTGAAAAATATTGTGCCCAACATGGGGAATGAATTAGAGCAGTGTTTCTTAACCTGTTTTTGCCCGTGGCTCCCTTTGAACCATATTTTTTTCTCGTGGCTCCCCTGTCTTACCCAGAGTTTTCAACTCTCATTTAGAGCAAGATACTTTATAGGTATTGAAATGATTTTTTTCAGTGAATTTACACTGAACGAAAATTTTGCAAAGAAAATTGGCCTCCAGACTAGCCTAGACACTAGCCTAGAATTTATTGATCTCCCCGCTAGTCCGAGTTCTATCAGGACCGTCTCAATATCATGGGGGGCCCCCCTCCTTAGGCAAAGTGATGCTATGGTGGTCCCATACTTTAGCTGGGCGGGGTGCATGTGTGGTGTAGCAGTAGTCGGCAGGGCCTCCAAAAAATGGCTCGGGGATCCATGATGTTCTTAAGTCAGCCACCTCGTTGGGAAATTTGCCTGTTGTGGCGTTGTATTTGTATTTGTATAATAAAATATCATAAGGTGGGGTCACTTATGGGCATGACGTCCCTCACAAGAGTGGGACTGACAGAGCTACAGCCCGGGGCCTAATATGGTTTTCATCATTTTTTTTTTCATGTAATAAATTTCATATAGGGAAATTGGTTTGAAAAATTTAGCCGGGGACTTGAGAAAAACCCCATCTTAGGGAACTTGTTGCAAAATGAAGGCGGTGAGGCCTGGGTGGGTCCATGCCCTAAAGAAGGCCTTGGTTTTATGGGTGGTTTTGTTGGATTCTCTTTCTCACTGTAAGTGTTAGTCACTAATATAAAATCTTTATTTCTTCACACCTTAATTTTTCTTCTCAACTCTCCAAACCACCTGTCATGGCCCCTTTCTCCATTTCTTTCCGTGGCCCCCTTGAAGTATCCCAGTACATTTTGGCCCCCGGTTGAGAACCACTGATTTAGAGTAGTGATTCCCAAAGTGGACGTTAACGTCCCCTGGGGGCGATAGAATGTTCCAGGGGAGCGGTAGAAGCTACGGGTATAACATAGGATCCTATGGGTTAGAGTGCGTTGAGGGGGGGGGCGATGGGACGAAAAAGTTTGGGAAACTGTGATTTAGAGTCACTAAATCAAGAATAAATAATAAGAGAAACATATTGACTTTTATTAACCGAACTCAACATCGGTCTATCGTCGTCATGGAAGCTATTCAAAGGAAAACGTATTATAAACCAGAGAAACATCATCACCATTACATAGACGGTAAAGTCCAAAACAATCAAGAATTTTATTAAGGAAAAAAAAAATGCAAAATAACATAGAGAGAGAGAGAGAGAGACAGAAACGACTAAAAATAAGGAAATAAATAAATATATATATTTTCCTTTTTTCTCCCGTTTGATCACTCAGATTCTTGGTTCAGCGATTTTTTTTCCCTCCAGATTCCTACAAAAGACAAGTAACTGCCTAAGCCTAGGTAGACGTATACTTTGAAGATAAATACCATTGGAACAGCAGAAAGTACTCTAGTAAAAGCAGGGGGGAAAAAAGGGATAAAACGGGAAGAATAAAAATTCCTGGGAAAATATTCCAAAGCTTAAAAGGGGGGGGGGGAAGTGCCTTTTTTGAACGGTTCACCGATTCACGGCTCCAAACTCATTTTGGTTCGTGTTTTATACACATACTTCTCCTTTTTTTTTTGGATCCCACTTCAGCGATTAGAAAACGCCATTCCTGGAATGAAGGGAATAAAGTTTCTTTATTTTTTCTTTTCCCAGCATTACAAAGACTTCTCCCTGAATAAACAGTTATGTAAATTAGACTGGAATATTCATCTTTATACGTATCCTTTCCCGTCAGTTCCAGTTGCTATTATGGGAGGGGGGGGGGTGAGAAACAAAATTAGATATTCCACTTTCCCGAAATCCAGTTCACATTTTATTTTCCTTTCGTAATTTCTATCGATGGTAAACGTCTCTACGTCAGGAGTTGCTCAGACTTTTCAGTCCGCGGGGCCTTCTGGGCTGGAAGAGATCTCGGCAACGGGATAAGTCCGGTGGCAGAGATCCTGGCGTTCATTCATTCAGTCCGCGGGGCCACATATTCGGTATTTCTGCCGCTCGCGGGGCCCGAAACTTACGTATGTAGAGTGACCTGCATTTTACGGATCATTCCCGTGATTCTGATCGTAGTGAACAATGTAGATCTGGAAATGTGACATTTAATTCTTTTTTTTTTTTTTTTTACAAAATTAGGATGGACATCGCGGGCCCATATAAGAAAACTCCGAAGGCCACATTTGGCCCACGGGCCATCTAGGCCCTTTCCACTAAATTCTCACCTCTGGCTCCATTACAATATCGCAATTGGGCCATATGGCTTCATTTCAGAACACAACTGAATTAACCGACTGGGGCAACAATGATTAAAGCGCCATTTATTGGCTCATGCCAGAGACTTAAACTTCTAATTGTTTCAACTTGGGTCGATTTCCTAGAACCTTTAAGACCATATAGAGATGTCGAAAGGTGAGGCAAGACCTATACTAAAGTCGTTTAATTCCACACACACACACACACACACACACACACACACACACACACACACACACACACACACACATACCAAATTCTCTATCCCCTCGCTCGACAGACCAAGTTGAAACTATTGCTCAGAAACGCGTGAGGGCAAGGGGACTAATAGCGACTTCCACGAAATCCAGCAGTTGTTGTTGGAGGACCTGCAGAGAATTAACAGTGGGGGGAGGATTGGAGAAAGTCTCCCGCTAAAATTTCAAGCGAGTTCGGTACCGTGGCGAGTTATTTAGTGGGAGGGAGGGTGGGTTAACGCTGTTGCCGAAATGAGAATTAATGATCCCCCTTAGCCATGTAGATGGATATGATTGATGACTTGGGAAGTCCCGACTCAACACACACGCATAGCCTTATCCATTGCAACACCGATATTCGCAGACTGTGGAAGGATTTTCGAGATTTAAAAAAAAAAGG
This sequence comes from Pholcus phalangioides, assembly GCF_987345545.1. Classification (NCBI taxonomy): domain Eukaryota; kingdom Metazoa; phylum Arthropoda; class Arachnida; order Araneae; family Pholcidae; genus Pholcus; species Pholcus phalangioides. The sequence goes on along the minus strand of NW_028301596.1, from coordinate 42,439,214 downwards.
AGACACACACACACGAGGCAATGGAGAGTTCGTTCGTGAGTTTTCAAGAATCTGGAATAAAAATGAACTTGAATAATTAAAAGTAGCGTGGTTTGAAATCGCATCTGTCACAAAATAAGAATTATATGGTGACGAGGATAGACTGGTGAATATCACGAGTCTCGGCAGTCAGTCTCGACACCCGTCATGACAAAAAAAAAGACGGAAATCAAGCTTTTACATGAACGCGATATCACGGTAGTATATCGGTGTTATATTCAGATTTTCGTGCGGTCAACCCATTTCTCCTTGAAATGCAAAGGAGAATTTGTTGCACCAAGATAATCGTTACAGGTTTGCATACTCGTGGAAATGCTCAAAAAGCGTTAGCACTACGAGAAATTCGTAGGAATTGGATGTGTAGATAGCCTTTGCAACTCTTCGCAAATGTGCAGGAGGTTACACCTAGAAATACGCAGTAGGGCTTGCCCACGCCTGGAAATGCACAACAAGCATCCATAGCCTCAGAAAAACGTCGGAGGAGTAGAAACTTCTTAAAATACGCAAATCACATCGGTACTGCTGGGGATGCTTTATATACTATCCTAATAAATTTCTGTTAATTTAAAATGTTTTTTTGAAAGTTAGTAGGTTAAAGAAATGCAGATCTCCCTGTTAAAAAGTCGCGCCATAGAGAGCAACAGGCCTGCAACGGTACAATTATTCAGTCATTACACTTCATTCATAGTTAGAAAAATTGATTGCAGATGACAGCAATACACATAACAAGCATTACGCAGAAACAAACTTCCCGTTAAGTTCCACAACACGTACACGCACATTCCAACATGTACCAATTCGTTAGAAGTTCCACAGAGGAATGTGGACGAGGTGCATGTGTGGTTTAGTGGTAGTAGTCCTAGAAATGTATGAGACTCTGGCTGTTCTCCTCACGCATAGCGTGTCATAACTATTGTTTTGGACGTTTATTAAAATTCAAAATTTACTCGTTTTTATTTACCTTCATTTATCTACATTTTTTCCCCAAGCAACAAGTGATTGAAGTTGATCTGCACAGATCTGTCATCATAAAGTTGGTCGTGATGAAAGCTGCAGATGAAAATAGTGCGTGAATGCAATGTTTCTTGCGTTAGACTGTCGTGATCACCATTTTACCCTTTAAAATGTTTAAACTTCTGGACAAATTTCCTTCTCATTGTAATCGAGGAGAAAGACATCTGGTGCGCCACGTTTTAGTTTATACTGAACGGCACCCAGACATCAAAACATAGATGTAAATATCATTCCATTCGCATGGTTCAGTTGACCAATCAAATTAGACCTCTTTTTTTTGTAGCGTTGAATCATCTCTTAGTGTTACACTAACTCACTTTCTTTGCAGTCGTTTCGCTCGTAGGGTTAGCGTCTTACGTAGTTCCCTGGGTGCTCATAATTCTGGAGCGGGGTACCCCCCTTAAAATATTAAAAATGTAGTACAGTATTCAGCGCCTGTTGGCCGTCTTGTGGTAGCAAGGGAGCCAGTAGAAATGAGCGGTATCTTGGTAAGTCCTATATATCTGTGTGTGAGGCATTATTCCATATAAAATCTTTCCTTTTATTTTTGTGAAATATGTATTAATTGATTTATTCACGGATAATACCGTAATTAAATATCTGTTCATTTGTTTAATATTAATTATTTTAGCTTAAAGGTTAATTTTCTATGACAAATTATTTGATGAAAATGTCCGAAGCTCGAATAATTACATTAAAGTCTCATATGCGCCACAAACGTAATGTTTCCGTATTTTTTTTCAATGCCCTACATGCTTCGTTTTTAATTAAAATATGTCGTGATCCGGCCTCACGACAACATTATACATATTTTTGATACTGCCATTTGCTGTGATAATCAAAATAACGATAGGCTGTGACGTTGCTTTATACTATACAGTGGGTTGGCCATTTTTCGCAAATTGGCGGTCGTTCACTTGGCGAGAATTGTTTTCTACTCTGGTCACACAACAGGTAAGATTAAAAACTCGTAAAAAAAACCATTTGACCGTCGGTGTCTGCACATTTACAGATAAAATCTGATTTTAAAATAAAACCTAATTTTAAGGATACTCCGAAGCTCTAATGATGTTCTGAACCGAAAAATAAGCCATTCTGCGCAGTCGCACATACATACCTAAATACACCCATGCACATAATGATCTCACAATCGCAATGTTAATACAGCCTTCTTCGGAAATAAATTCTTCGAAATACCAGGATATACAAGCTTACATATTTCAGTTTTAATGATTCAAAACACGCCGAAAAACAGAGGAGGAAAAACGATTCAAAAAAATTCACTTGGAAATGAATTTACCGGATTTACATTTAAAAAGAATTTTTACTTAAAAAAGGAAAAAAAAAAAACAACACCTATATATACGTTGATATTCCGTCTTTCCTCTCTCATACGCTTTCGCGTGCGTATAAACACATACCGAACCGTATCACCTCCGAAATAAATGCGTTAGCAATGCAAAAAAAAAAGAGTAAGAAAACAGAGTTCTTATAACTGAGAAGTGCCTTAAATTCATATTTCTATAAATATGGAAATGAAATACCCCTCCAGTGTTTCCTCTTTCAAGTACACACTCATACACAGGAACTTTTTCCCGGAGTATGCGTACATGTACGCAAGATGTATGAGATCCTTGGAAACAAAAATATATATGGAATAAAAACGGGACACACACACACACACACATACGCAAGGCAAACGTTCTTCCTGGGATCTTTGCAGATAAAATTTACGTTGTCGTATGAAAAACCTTGTAGATCACGTTATAAAATATGGAGACCCTTTTATATATGTTGTGTTTTATGTATATTCAAGCGTTGTCCATATATTTTTCGTATTTTTTTCCATTTATATATTTATTTATCTATACTGTGAACATCTCGAAGATGCCCTGGAATGGGAAAACGAGTTCTGCAAATAAAGTTTCCCCGTGTCTTTTTTGCTTCCAGAGAATATATGGAGCGCAAATATACTGAAATTTCACAGTATCTTGCTATTTCTGCTTTTTTCCTTTTGCTTTGATCTTAGCTATACTGTGGATTAGTCGAGACGGGGGTTGGGGAAAAAATTAAAATTTGAGAATTTTAGGTCAGGAATGTTTGTGCATTGAACGTACTGTACTTAAGGCTCATGTGTATGGATTGTGGCTGGGGAAATAAATATTCCCGGATATATTGCAGGAAACGGATTTTTTTTTTCGCGGATGTTTTTCGATACTGATGAATATCTGAGTATTTGAAGGGTTGCGGTTTCTGGAAATTTTTTTTTTTTAAACTGATTGATTTTTGGCATAAATAATTATACAACAGATACGGAAGACTGGATGAGTAAGAGATATTGATGTTTCAAGAAAGAAAAATTTATCTCTGCCCTCACGGGGACACGAACCCCGTTTTCTCGTTTGCCGGACGAGTGTTCTACCAATTAAGTTATGAAGACAGATAGAAGCTTAGTTGGAAGAGCACTCGTCCGGCAAACGAGAAACCAGGGTTCTTGTCCCCGTGAGAGCAGAGATGAATTTCCCTTCCCTGTAACTCCGATATCTTTTCACTAAGCCAGCCTTCCGTATCTGTTTGTACGAACAGGAGAGAGTGACGTATTTCTGCAAATAATTATAGCATTTTCAGAAATGTTGAAATAATTTCAGAATTATTGAAAAAATAATAATTTCAGAATTTATTCAGAATTTCTGGAATCACTTCAGAATCAATGAAAAAAAATTTCAGAATCAGGTTGTTTTTTTTCAACATGTATTTGCAACGTATACTCAAATATACACCTCGTAGAGGTCAAGTCTAGGATGACAAGATGTCCCGGTTTTTCGCTATTTCATTCACTGCCCCGGAAAAGGCTTTCGGGACCCCTATTTATCTCGTGTTTTCTTTGCGAAATCGAAGACCAAATGAAAATCTGCCACCAAAATTTCTCACATAAAGACAATGTTAAGGTTCTTCGTTTTATAGAATATCCTTTCCCCTCTATTAATCGAATAGTATGATTCATACAAAAACTGTGATTGCATATTAACCACTCTATCAGCATAGTATTTTTATTAGATGAAACATTTGAAAATTACGACAAATATATTGCTAGTATGCGCCTTAATGAAATACCTAGAGTTTGAAGGTATCTAAGTTGTCTTCAGTACGTGCATTCAATAACTGCACTTTATTTCATTTTTGTTCTCTGTAGAGCCAATACAGGGAGCTAATATTTTAAATGAAAGTAAAAATCTCAAAAAATCTGCGCAAGTGCCATAGCTTCATGAAATATCTTGATACTAGAAAAATGATCGAGAAAGGAAAGGATTTCTGTTCGTGCAATTAATTAAAAGTTTCGGATTCAATTAAAGAAAACCTACCTCTTCAACAATGTACAAACTTACAGTTCCGCGTATACGGGACGTCAGTACATTCATAGCCCTATCCTGATGTTTTACATTTTGGCACCTTTGTGTAGACGCACTCTCTGGTAGTATTTTCGTAATATATTGTAAGTTTTCAATTTTATATTACTACTACTAAACCAGACATGCACCTAGTCTATATTTCTCTGCGGAACTTCTAACGAATTGGTAGATGTTGGAATGCGCGTGTAGTGAACCCCTTCCGTGAAGTTTGTTTCTATGTAATTTTTGTTATGTGTAGTCTGCAATCTGTGCCATCAATTTTTCTAACTATGCATGCAGTGTAACGATGGAATAGTATACCGTTGTAGGCCTGTTTTTCTCTGTGGAGAGACTTTTTAACGGGAAGTTGGGATCACATTTGCGTCTCGAAGTTGGGAACCAACTTCAGCCGACCACCACTGTGACGACGGTGGGGTTCGAACCCGGGCCCTCGCGATGTGAGTCCGTCCCTATGACCACTCGACCACCACAGCGGCCTGCAATTTTATACTGTGATGTCCGGTTTTTCAATTAGGAATTCCGGTGTTTGTCCCGGTTTCTCAGGTACCTCATCTGCCCACCGTACTTGAGGCTCATGCATGGAATTTCACTGAAGAGATCCATATTTCTAGAGCAGGAGTTCTCAACTCTTTGTACTCACGGACGATTTGAGCTGATGAGATTAAAGCCATGGATCCCTTTACAGAATGATATTCAGTAAATAAAAATGCAAAAAAACAATAAGCTAATTGTTTTCTCATAAAAACTCACGGACCTCCCGAAATCTCTCCAAGGACCTCTGAGGGGGTCTGTTGAGCGTTGGTTAAGAACCACTATTCTAGAGACTCTCCGGAAAGCGGATGTTTATGATTATAGGATTATAGGTATTTACATGCCACTAATAAATACAGTGTATCTGATACTTTCAAGGGCTGTTAATAAAAAAAAATTGTTTCTTAATTGCTTTGGCATACATAACTACAGAATTGCTGAAATAATTTTGGAATTAGTGAGAAAAATAATTTTAAAACATGGTAAAAAAAAAATCCGAGAGGCGACGACTAAAATGCCATCTATCAATAGAAGTCAGAACTGATTTTGCAAACCAGTATATTTCAAATTCCAGCTTTATACATCTAATGCAACACTTGTTTTATTACTTTATGTGTTATTATTTCAAAATTGTTATTTTTAGGTTTGAAGTCTTTCTTTAAACACTATGTATATACTATTTAGTATGCGTGTAAAGCATTTGAACTTATGACAAGAAAGAAATAAGATAATTCTACAAATGTCATAGGTTCTATAGAGTAGTTGACATGTGCAACTACAGTGGAACGCCGTGGGAAATGTAATTGTTAAAAAGAATAATTCAGCATGGGAGACAGCTATTGGCTGTATCGATAGTACGACGTCACACTGAACGTTAATGACAGCTGACGAGTTGGCCTAGTTTTATACAGTGGCTACTACTAGTAAACCACACGTGCACCTAGACTAGATTCCTCTGCGAAACTTCTAACGAATTAGTACATGTTGGAATGTGGTGAAGTTTGTTTCTGTGTAGTGCCGGCATATGACAGCAGTTTTTCTAACTATGAGTGAAGTGTGATGATTGAATAATTACATCGGTGTAGGCCTGTTGCTCTCCGCGGTGAGACTTTTTTAACAGGGAGATCGGCTCGCATTCGCTCTTCGAAGTTGTGTATCCAGTGACTTACGTATTCACTTACAATCCGGTAATATTTAAACCGGTAACATCCTTACCGGTTTAGTTTTACCACTGGTTTCAGGGACATCTCACCGATTTAGGTGGCCTGAACTCCGACATTTATAAGGGCCCTCTTGAGCTCTGATTTCGCTTGAAGTCGGCATCCAAAACAGCATGACATTAAATCAGGTCATCTACATAAAAATATGAACACATTAAACAAACATTAATGAAAATTAAGACATAGAATTTTAAATTAATGGATGAACAAAATAACCCTGGAATCGATTGGAAGTGATTCCGGAATTGATGAAAAATAGTTGAAAATTAATGCGGGAAATATATACATATATATATGATTCCGAAATCGATGAAAATCCAGAATTAATGAGAGAAATAATTATGAAATTAGTGAAATTTTTCAATAATTTCGGGTCCCTGTTTGATTTGTAGATCTGTTGGGGCTCAGGCTCAGTGGGCCGCCCTGATTCCATAGAAGGGTTTCACACAGTGCTATCCGGAAATAAAATTTTGAAGAGGAATTTCACTACAAAATTTCAAGGGGTATTTTCTTAAGGAAGCAGTATTTTTTTTTGCATCAAAAAGAAATACAGTCAAACATCGTTAATGAATCACTCTTGGGAGAGCAAAAATATGACTTAGTAAGCGGAGTGATTCGTTAAACGGAGTAAGCCATAGCTATGCCAATTCCTGCATGAGGACAATTGGGACTTACAAAAAGTGACCCGGTAAGCGGAGTGACGTGTTAACCGGGTGACGCACTAACGAGGTTTGACTGTATACTCTAATAAAAAAATTACTTAAAATTTTAAGGCGTTTTTCACTCCTCCACGAAATTTGGGGAATTACAATTCAATTTTGATGCGTGAATCACGCATCTAGATGCGTAGTGGCAAACACAGTGTGTGTGTTTCACATGGTTGTATCAACACTATTTCTCAGAGGATGAAGCATGAAAAGATGCATGTGTCCAGTATCTGCACTTCTTTCTATTGTATTAGTCGGCAAGGAACGTCGCGGAAGTCAAAATTTCACGTATCACGCCTTTCAATTTTTAACGCTATGTCTTCTCGTTGACGGATTAGGACTCTCAAAAATGTTTCGATTAAATTTTCCGGTGTATCGATTCAGAAAAAAAAAATTGATGATGATTTCGTTTTTGAATTAACCCTCTATGACAGGGGTTCGTAACCTATGGGTCGCGACCCAAACTTGGGTCACAGGGGCTCCTGAAATGGGTCGTACGATGGTACGAGTCCACTTACAATCCGAATATAAATCCATTTGTTGCACCACTGGTTTCAGCGGCGTCTTGACGCTTTACGTTTTAGACGCCGGGGCAGGGACCCAGGCATTTTTGGGGACGTCTTAAGAATTTGAAATTGATGAAATAACAACACGGTTCTTTTTAGAATTGGTGAAAAATTATTTTAAAATTAGTGAAAAAATTATTCTAAAATTAGTGAAAAATTATTCTAAAACTACTAATAATGAAAAATTATTGTTGTTGATCTTGGGTAGCTGCTGAAAAAGGTTAAGAACCCCTGCTCTATGGTCAGGTGTATATTGGAATATTCATAGCATATATAAACTGAAGAGCCAAAAAAACTGGTACAGGCATGCGTATGCAAATAAAGAGATATGGAACCAATCAGAGTACGGCGCTGCGGTCGGCAATGCCTATATAACAGAAGTGTCCGGCATAGTTGTTAGATCGGTTACCGCTGCTACAATGGCAGGTTATCGAGATTTAAGTGAGTTTGAACGTGGTGTTATAGTCGGCGCACGAGAGATGGGACATAGCATCTCCGAGGTAGCGATGAAATTTGGATTTTCACGTACGACCATTTCACGAGTGTACCGTGAATATCGGGAATCCGGTAAAATATTAAATCTACGACATCGCTGCGGCCGGAAAAAGATCATGCAAGAACGGGACTGACGAGAATCATTAAACGTGACAGACGTGCAACCCTTCCGCAAATTGTTGCAGATTTCAATGCTCGGCCATCAACAAGTGTCAGCGTGCGAACCATTCAACGAAACATCATCGATATGGGCTTTCGGAGCCGAAGGCCCATTCGTGTACCCTTGATGACTGCACGGCACAAAGCTTTGCGCCTCGCCTGGGCCCGACAACACCGACATTGGACTGTTGAGGACTGGAAACACGTTGCCTGGTCTGACGAGTCTCGGTTCCAATTGCTTCCAGCTGATGGACGTGTACGGGTATGGAGACAACCTCATGAATCCATGGATTCTACATGTCAACAGGGGACTGTTCAAGCTGGTGGAGGCTCTGCGATGGTATGGGGCGTGTGCAGTTGGCGTGACATGGGACCCCTGATACGTCTAGATACGACTCTGACAGGTGACAGGTACGTAAGCATCCTGTCTGATCACCTGCACCCATTAATGTCCATTGTACATTCCGACGGACTTGGACAATTTCAGCAGGACAATGCAACACCCCACACGTCCAGAATTGCTACAAAGTGGCTCCAGGAACACTCTTCTGACTTTAGACACGTCCGCTGGCCACCTAAATCCCCAGACATGAACATTATTGAACATATCTGGGATGCCTTGCAACGTGTTGTTCAGAAGAGATCTTCACCCCCTCTTACTCCTACGGATTTATGGACAGCCCTGTAGGATTCATGGTGTCAATTACCTCCAGCACTACTTCAGACATTAGTCGAGTCCATGCCACGTCGTGTTGGGGCACTTCTGCGGGCTCGCGGGGGCCATACACGATATTAGGCAGGTGTACCAATTTTTTTGGCTCTTCAGTGGAAAAAACTCATTCCTTGTTGATGCCATTCTTTGACATCAACGCGCTCACAGTTCATCAACGTGTTCATCCCAGATTGAGGGGATTTGAAGTAAACTTCAATGTAAAAAAAGTGTTCAACTTTGCTAAACAAGATTTTATTTATTTATAGGTAACAGATAAACAAAAGCAAACTCTATATTACCCATAACCGGCCATCGTAATTAACCAAAATTCTACTCTAATCAACTAAATTCATGTATTGTTTAAATAAAAAATATGCTAACAGCATCAATTCACATCCGTGTTTAAAAGAAAAATCAATACGTTTTTATGGATGAACCAAAAGAGAGTCAAGTTCGATAGGTGTTTTAGTAGACAGTACTATAATCTATTGTCTCAACTGTAATAAACAAGATGGATATATGCATATCCTGATATGGGAATTGTAGGAAAGCATCAGCACCACACACTACCATTCAGGAGTGAAACACTTTTTTCTTTTTTAAATAACGCGATCCTCACGTATTCCCTAGAGATCCGTAAGGTCTATCCATCTATCTTGGGAATTTGTTGGTGTTATTAGGTATCCATGCCTGAATCGGGATTCGAACGAAGACCCGCACAGTCAGAGGCTAGCTCCCTAACCACTGGGCTGCCAGACGGCAATTCAAGCGATTCTCCTAGGAAAGCAAGTATAAGAATGAGAAATTGTTCCAAATCAGTGAACCTAATTTTCAAGCAAAAAATAACCGATTTCAAAGATTCAAGTGAAGAAATTCTAGGACTTTGTTAACAGGGCTTAGCATTGGTTTAGCGTGGTGAATTGCTTTAAGCAGCTGGCCTTGAGTTCATAAGGTATCGTATTTGTTCATAAATTTAGCAAATAAGTGCGTGAAGTGAATAAAAGAAAATTTCTATTGCTTCAACTGGTATAAAAACTGCACGTAAATGCTCACACGTATAGTATCATAGAAAACAAAAGTATCAAATCATACAAATCCACTCCGGATCCCGATTTTCCCAGCACGACAATACTAAAAATCATAAAAAAAACAAAAACCGGTCATAGAAAAAACAACGTGTTATTTATCATGCAAAAATGTTTTTCCATTAGTATGAACCATTTTTGGAAGAAGAATAAAATCCAATCGTGGGGCTGAAATATATTCCATATACATCCACCAAAGCCATACCATAAAATGTAAGTATTCATATACAATATGCAAGAAAATCCCTTTTAGCGACATTTTCCCCCCCAAAGGCAACGAAAAATGTACAAGAAGGGATATTAACACTTCCTTTTACGTTTCACGAGAAAAAAAGAACACGGCCGTTACAAAGTCTAAACACGACGATCATAAAAAAAAAAATACGTATATAAATAAATTCATACCGATCCCATCGAAAGAAAAGAGCGAAGCTTTTAATGTAAATGCGCTTTTCATACCGCGCCGTATATCATTTCGCAGCTTAAACATACAACTTTACGACCGATTCGACTTTACACACAAATGTGAATCGAAGGTTCTAGAAATGGGTCCGAAATAGGGGTGATGATGGTGGTGGTGGTGCGGGATTCAAATCTCCAGTTGCCAGTTTCCTAAATATTATCTTTACATTCTTCGATTTCTTACTCGCGAGAGGAAAAAAAAAAACGTATACCAATCTCTTACACTTATACGTATGAATACACAATGGCCAAGTAAATGGAAACGGAAGACGTATCTCTCTCTATTTCTTTTTTAACTATTTTCCTAGACACGCGAGTGTGAATTTGATTTCGTATACGTATAACCCGGTTATACGTTGATCCCTCCCCTATTTTGCATATTTTAGCGATTGCTTGCCCTGCTTCATTTCATCCTATGTTATGTTTTCCCCTTGTAAAGCTCTAGAATTATTTTACGCGTTTTTGCACTGTACTCCTTTTTAGGAAGTATTAGTGTAGTATCTTTCTGGCTGCACACACGCTGTTTTTCAATTTCAGATCGCGACAAAACCTATAGCTTTTAGAACTTTCTGGAATAACTTTCGTAATATCGTATGTATCTCATCTTTGAGCTCTGGGGATGGAGATTTTCCTTCTCATGAATTTGCAAATCTTCTTTTTTTCATTTAAAAGTATTGCGTATATATTGGTGTTTGGACTTGGAATTTCTTGAGTTATTTTTCCTCTATCCAGTCGGAGAAACCATTACTTTATTTTTTCCCCCCTTACAGTATGAGATTGTATATTTGTACGGAGACGTGAGTAGTTTTGAATATTGAAGAGGATAGATTGAGATATACAGGGTACATACCGACCGACGAGGGCATTCGAAATGAAACATTTCTTACCGTTAAAAGGATTGGGATTTGAATTAAAGTTGTGTTTACATGGTTATTCGTATCTGATATGGATGTCTTTTTTTCATACAATATGAGATTTAAAAGGATTTTTACGTACCAGAGGGTTGTATTTAAATTCTCAAATTTACCTGTATATTATAAATCCTTAGTAAAGTGGTATTTTCTTTGACAAGGAATCAAAATTTTTTGAAATTTACCATAAAGTATTTTCCTGCTTATAATCCATGGATTATATATTGAATAAAAAAATAATTTTTTTACTGTGGATTATAGACTTTTGATTTTTTTTTCAAAGATTTATTAATAACTAGCTGTAATACCCGGCGCTGCCCGGGTTTTCTTCAATTACTGGGGAGATTGAAACGTGACAAGCCAGTATAAAGCCATAAACTATCATGCATAATTCTGGCATCATCAAAGGAGTGACAAACCATTGTAAAGGCATATACATGTCTGAAATGCTAAGGAACCTCGGTAACTCAAGTAAACAGTCCGAAAGAGATTGTTGAGGCCCAAAAACCATTGTTATCCGACAGTTTTCCACCAATTTCGGGCATTTGCCCAGCTCCGACGAACTTTTAATGTAGCCTATCGTTCAAGTCGGGTCCCGTTTGATATATATGCAAATTTGGAAACGATCGAACTAAAATTATAGATTTCTATAGAGAACACACACACATTTTCTCTTTCTCTCTCACACACACAAGCAAACACGCGTGCGTTCGTGTTATGCAAATTAGTTCAACGACAATTACAGTTGAATGCATGAAGTTCGAAAACTTTTTTTTGGAAAAACGGGTTATTTTTTGATCAAAATTTGAAAAAGAAAGTCCCGTAGAATACGGATCGTACGGTCATTTTACGTACAATTAGCTATATTACCCGGCGTTATATATATACACTAGCTGATACCCGGCAACGTTGCTCGCCCCGTAAAAAATTTATACAGCTATATGTATAGCTTATTTGCCATGGCAAAAGCTAAACGAATCGGGAACTGTAATCGCTTGAAACTGAATGAACTGAATGGCATTTCTTCAGTGATAATTGGGATACGTGTAATGAAGACGCGTCTTCTCTTTTGGCACAAATCCGGTTAGAATCGTTGCTTCAATGATGTAATTGTGCAATTTCTTCACGCAGAGTCTTGGTGTCTCCAAATATCTTAAAAGAATTATAGGTGCTCCGACTTTGAGGGTCAAGTTGTGCGGTGGCACACCCGGAATATCCAATGAGTTCAGAAATTCTGCAGGATACAGAACTGTCTGCGCTGTGTCTGTGTCAACCGATTTGTAAGATGTGGAGTCTCCTGGAATAATTTTTAGGATTTTTTCGTTGATCTTGTTCACATTGTCATTTTTCGGTGCCAGAATCGCTCTCTCACAAAGCCACTCATGGTTTCGGTGATTTTGTTGAATGTTGGTGAAGACTTTGTCTGCAAGTTCTGGAACTGAGTTGAACAACTGGCAAAATCTATTTGGGAGCGTAATCAGTCCAGTGCTTAGATCTACGGGAATTCTTCCGTTGCCACGTTTGATGTGAAAACGATAGCAATGCTGAGTAATTTTGCAGTTGAAACTCGAATATGTTGGTGGATAATAATATTTTTTTAACTTCGTGTGAGAGTGTTGATGATTTGAGGCAAGCATTGAGTTCATCAGCTGGCGTTGAACAGTTTTGTTCTCAGTTTTGTCGTCGTAGTTGTTGTTCTCTGTTGTTAGTGACGTCATATGTCCATTTTGTGCAGCGAATATTATTCAAACGCCTTTTAAGCATTTTTTAAATTGAAACTATACCTATACGATGGGCGGTTGATGAGATAAAGGCCGCATTAGCACTTACAGGCCACCCTGTATATAAGTTAGCAAAAATACCCGGCGCTTCCAGGGTTTTCTTCAATTACTGGGAGTATTAGAAAAGAGCCAAACCATTATAAAGGAATAAACTGTTGTAATGGCAGCATTAAAGATATGACAAACCATTGTAAAGATATATACACGTCTGAAACGCATTCTTGGGAACCACGGTAACCAAAGTAAACGTTCCGAAAGTGATTGTTGAGGCCCCAAAACTATTGTTGTCCGACAGTTTTTCGCCCATTTCGGGCATTTGCCCAGCTCTGACGAATTTTTAAAGTAGCCTACGGTTCAATCCCGGACCTGTTTGGTATATATGCGAAATCTGGCGACGATCGGTCAAAAACTGTAGATTTGTATAAAGAACATACATACATACATACTTTCACATTTACATATAAGATAAGCCTACATGGGTTCTCTCCATATGCTGCATTAGCAGCATTATTGAAAAGTAGCATTCCATTCCATATACATGTAGCACAGTAGCATAGCCATATACCATTACGAGATATATGTAGTAGCATTAGAAAAGTGATAAGCCATTGTAAAAGAATAAACATGTCTGAAACGTATTGTTCGAGATTCACGGTAACCGAAATAAACATTCCCCAAAACTCATTGTTGAAGCCTTCGACTCATTGTTTCCCGACAGTTTTCTGCTCAGCTCTGACGAATTTTTAAAGTAGCTTATCATTCAATCCGGGTCCTGTTGCGTAGGACTTGTAGATTTGTGAAGAGAACATACACACACAGATACAAAAATCAATTTTATATACCAGACATGCACCTTGTCCATATTCCTCTGCGAAACTTCTAATAAGCTGGTACATAATGGAATGTGTATAGTGAACCTTCCGTGACGTTTGTTTCTGTGTAATGCGTGTTATGTGTAGTGCTGCCATCTGCAATGGATTTTTGAAACTATGAGTTTTTATAAACTCACAGTGAGTGAAGTGTAATGAATGAATAATCGTAACGTTGTGTACCTGTTTCTCTCTGCAGCAAGACTTTTTAACAGGGACATCAGCTCGCATTCGTGCCTCGAAGTTGGGAACTGCAGAAAACCAACTTCAGCCGATCACCACTGCGGCGACTGTGGGGTTTGAATCCGGATCCTTGCGATGCGAGTCCGTTACACTGTTGAATAGGCTAAATTCTCTATTTTTGAATAAAAATTGATAAATTAGAGTTTGGGAAAGAAATTACACTTTACCTGATATCACTGTCCGCTATCGAGAGTGTCCGCTGACGGGGAATAAAATACGTTAAAGCCCTATTCAACGGGACTGGGGGATCAGAAAAGCGTCCATTAATGGGAGGTGTCCGTAAACGGGGAGTGTCCGTTAGTGGAGGTTCCACTGTATATAGATTCATTAGAAATTGAGAAATCTTCAGGTCATAAAAGTTGATATGATATACGTGATATAATATATTTACTAAATAAGTGCAATAAATGGGAATTCTGCGAAATAAATGCAATAAATGCAATAAATGCGAAATTTGTGAATTTTTTGACTAATAATGAAAGTAAAAATTTTATTTTTTACTACTTCCACGGGAAACATCAATAATTTATTTGCAGTTTTAAAAGCGAAAATTGGCAATAATTTTGCCCAGTACTTGTGCCTTGCGTCCTTATTGCTTAAAAACCTATGTTCTCTTGCATAAAAACGAGATCACCTTTTTTTCAAGTGATTGTTTTGCAAAATATATGGCTGGTTTAGGTAATCTTCCTTCACTTTCGGAAATGAATTTCTAACTCGTATAATGCGTGTTAGGGTTTGTATCAGGATTCTGTAAAACCCCGGGTACACACTGGCTTTAGAAAATTATGGAACTAAACGTCAATTCGGAACGATCAAAATACTCTTTCGATACTACTCGTCTTGTGGAGTAAGTTGAAATATTTTCAGCACGAAGTAAGGTCAATTTAAAAAAAATACCTAAAAATTTGGGCAAATGAGAATGGTGAATTGAAGAAGGGCACAATACTATGCTAAAGACAGCAACAGATAACTTTTCAAATAAATTGACTCTACTCACATCACCCAAAGCAACGGGTGAAGCGCTATTTCAAGTGGTAAACCAACAGCCTTTTGCAGACTTCAAATGTCGCCCCCCCCCCAGTATAACCCGAAACATGCATAACTTTGGCAACATAACATAAAATACTTTAAGGCCACGCAAACCATGTTCCTGCACGTACCAGTTCGTTAGAAATTTACCAGAGGAATATTTACTAGTTGCATGTGCGGCTTAACATCACTCACTTCACTTCTGACTTATAGATGGCAACACTGAAAAATCAAACACAACACTACATACGCACTGAGACTGTTAGGTACACAGACAGTTACATTTCCGGCACAACTCACTAGATAGTAAAGCGCCCATAGAAGGTGATAGACCTGAGTTGTGCTCGGTTTGAAAGAAAGAAAAAACAAAAGGCTTTGTAGTAGTAGACTTCAAGCCATGGTTACCATATCTCTGAGAGTGAGAGAGAGAGCAGGGCCCCTATAGGCTACTACACCAAACATGCACCTCGTCCATATTCCTCTGCGGAACCTCTACAATATAGCGGTATATCTGCCCATATTGCAATATATCCACCAACTGTGGCCGTATCGCTATATTGCAATTTACTGCCATTAATAAGATGGGTTGGAAATAAAGGCGCTGTCTATTGGCAGTCGCCTCGAGTTCGTTACGGAAAATATCTTATCTATATCCTCGCTCGGGTTTGAACCAGGGATCGTGACAGCAACGTTCACGGTGGTAGACGAGCATCTCACCACCACGCCACTCGGATGCGAGGGACCCTAGGCTAGGACCTTTGCCAGGCCAAGACTTTTCACGGGACCCCTATATACTTAATTTATAGCGTGAAAAACCAAAACATTATGAGAGTCGTCCCAGGCCGCAGCGTTGGAGCCTTGTCAGCTCCAGCTTAGTGGGAGGGGGGGGGGGTCATGCTTCAAACGCAAAAGAAAATGTTGCTACTTGAACTTTTCAAGGACAACTGTTAATTTAAATTACAAACATGCCATTAAAAAAAAAACAACCAGCCGTAATTATACTTAAAATTGTGTCGTTTTCAGCAAATAAATGCGAAAAATTTCCGATTCCAAAAGTTTTTTTTTTGCAAAATTTACACATCCCTACTAACTTTACATTCTAAAGAAATGGTTTGGATTTTTGAAATGGAAATGTAAAGTAATTAAAACACGCCCTTTCACGAGGTAATTAAAATTTCATTAAGATTCTTCCATCCCAATCATTTCTTCTCACGCTCGTTCCACATCACCATGATCATGCTTTGGATCCTTGGCGGGAATTTCTTCGAAACTTTCCAGGGGGAAAAGCTTTATAATACAAACTTTTTGACCTCTCGGACGGCATTGCATACAAAAGGCTTTGTTGTAGAATCCATTGCTGTCCCTTAATATCTTCCCAGTACTTCAATATATATATATAAGCCAGTAGTTTTCTCTCCTCAGGAAAACTATCCACAATCAACTCCGTCCGCGAACGTGTCCCTCGCCCTTAAGAAATTAGGGAGGGGACTTTTAACAGAGATTGATGAGAAATTAATGCTCCAAATAACCCGACATATCTTTCACTGTCAAACCGATCCGAATTCAGTGACCCTCCCGTCCCTAGCGCTAATACGTTTGGTAATGACTCCTGGGGATAGAATTCCTCACATTTTCGCGATGATCCCAAAGGAAAACTCCTAGAATTATACTTGGTGATAGATCCTAACCTCTCTTTTCCAGTTGATATCGAGTCTCGGCGTCATCAAAATCCTATCAGGAATCAATCGGTATACAGGTATATTTAGAATGGCACGTGTAATGTCCTATACTGTTCTCAGACACCTGATAGCTTATAGGCTCAAGCTCAGAACATTTAAACATCGATGTGCAAATATACATGTTACTGATAGAGCCCGAAATTGGCTAGTTCGTGACGGGTTCCGGCTACTTTTTGAATTGGCTAATTTCGTTGAATATAGATCCGGCCAGCCAGTTCTAGAAGTGGCCGGTTATTCCTAGCTAATGTCCGATAACAAAAGGCATGATTTGGGATCATCGTCAAGTCCGGGTGCGATAGTCCCCAGGTTTATAAGATACTCGCCTAAAGTACCAAAGGATGTTTAGAGGTGTCGTGAGTTCGATACTTGATTCGTCCTTGTCCTGACATAGGGGTACAACAGAAACGGTGACATGACCACAGAAAGTCCCACATCGAGACCACAGAGAGTCCCATATCGAGGGGGTTAGCGCACCAAGCTCTCGGCGATTATAAAAAAATAAGAAATAGGCTCCCGTTCGGAATCGGCAATAACTTGTAGGTCCCGGTATAATTAGCCGTCGTGTGCAGGAAATGACCTTGGTTCGACAAAAAGGAAAAAAAAAAGTAAAATGATCATCGTCAAGTTGGCGTATTTTTTCGTGATAATTATGTCCACGTTAGTTATGGCAACTCATCAAACCGCAGTCATGATGGGGTAATCAATTTTTTTCTCCTAAATTTGGCAGGAAAAACTATATGTTTATATAATTACTTTTATAGTTTTTCTTTCAAATTTCACTTCTTTTTTTCCCCTCTCAAGCATACAGCTGCAACATATAGACGTGTCTCACATGTTGGCGATTTAAAAAATGTATTTGGCTCCTACCGGGCCGTCTTACATTAGCACATTCGAGCTATGGCACAGGGATCTGCTGCTACTTCTCGAAATGATCGGCCAAAGTCGGACTTGTGCAGTAACATGCACATGTATACTGGCTGATACAGTACGAGATATAACTACAGTGCCTCCCTGGTTTTCTAAAATAACACACGAATAAAAAAATTTTCCAAATGTTCCTTCAATTTGTACTTCGTTCGTAATAACATCACTACATTATAAGGTCTTGTGTTCATGATTTTATTTACTGACTGGTATGCGAGCTAGTTTTGTTTTATTGAAGTGCCGTCATTAGCATGTACAGATACGCCCTCGTTTGAATTTTGTAATACAGTAAAGTGTGATAAAATTTCACGTAGAAAAGACCTCAGTAAACTTGGAATACCGTGGATTTTTGTATCAAATTTAAGCCGCGGTCGTGCGGATGTTTGAGCATCGTGCTGGACTCTCATCGTGAGAATACAGGATTGAAACCATTGGCGGCACAATTATTAACGGATGAAGTTGGTTTTCTACGGTTTTCCGACTTCGAGGAGCTCATGCAAGCTCGTCACCCATTAAAAAAAAATCATTCCTCAGAGAGCTAACATAAATTCAACACGATACTCACATAACATCAAAATCAGGCATTTTCTATTTTCACCTCTATGAAAGACATGGCAGCACCAGTATAGCACGACACGAACATAAGTCTGACAACATAAATACGTTAGGGCCAGGCATACACATAAAACACATTTCCCGCATGTAACCAATTCATTAGAAATCCTTTAGCGGAATGTTTACGAGCTGAAATATACTATTGCAGAAACCGTGCAATGAATTTCTTCTAAGGAATTTGTAACGAACAGGTGCGTGGCGGAAAGAGTTGTGTGTGTTAACGTGGTGCGTACTTGCGTACTTATGAGACAGATTTGAATGGGAATTATGGAAATATGGAATGGACATCAGAATGGTTATGCATTTAGTATACAGTATGGTAATAGTTATGTTTTTCTGATGAAAAGAAGTTTAATTTGGATTTATCAGTTTTAATTTTCAAAGGCTGTGGGTCTTCATTTGCGGCTTCATCGGTGAATTTTGACGAATTGTCAAATACGCGGAGTGCAGTTTTCAGGTCAAATTAAGCCTTATATTATTTTAATTTACCAGAGTTCGGAATCTCAGAATTATACAACGCTTTTAGCCAAACAACTCAGTTTGAAGGTTTTTAACAGCTGGCTGAGGCGAAGATGAATTTAGGAAAAACATAAAACTCAACTGTTCTTGCGGGGAATCGAGCCTACGTCCCCTCACTTTCCGGGTGAGCGCCGTACACCACTAGACTACAAAAATAACGAATATCTCAACCTTTCCTTCGAGCTCGTGTGCACTGAACTGGACCGTGCTTGGGAACTTTGGTGAATTTTGATGCAAAAATCGTAACTTTCAAGAAAATTATGCTCCTCTTTATTCATCCATCCATACAAAAATATTAGTTTCAGT
Source organism: Pholcus phalangioides (assembly GCF_987345545.1). Classification (NCBI taxonomy): domain Eukaryota; kingdom Metazoa; phylum Arthropoda; class Arachnida; order Araneae; family Pholcidae; genus Pholcus; species Pholcus phalangioides. Next base: position 42,419,878 of record NW_028301596.1, on the reverse strand, counting down.
AACAAAAATTTGAACTTTGACTTTCACGTTTATGCAACGTTTGGCTTCGGTCGCAATTGGTTCCTATACGTTTGAATGTTGGAAGAATTCATTTATTCCACAACAAAGCATTAATTATTTGATTTTTTCCACTTCGATTCGAACTCCGAATCTTTTGAAAAAAACGTCATTTACATCCATCAAATGCGCACAATTTTTGTATGCAGCGAAAACTGCACCGTTTTTTTCTGTTCTTCTTGCATATTGTCACCGTGAAAGCCACAAATTTTAGGGTGATTGCTGATTTATTACAAAAATTACCAGTGATAGCTGATGGCCATTTAGAGTGGACCCTTAAGTGATTTGTTTATTGTTTGTTTCTGAGAATACGCAGATGTGGCGAGCTCCAACCAAACGGGTTTAAATTGTTTTGACTGCCATATGCCCTTACAGACTTTTCTCTCAATGTTTTCAGCGTTATCCCCAGAGGGTACGGACGTCCACACGCACACACATTGTAACTTTATTGCTCGACTGTGGAGACAGTGGCTAGCCCTGGCCCATCGAGTGGGATGGGGTGGGGTGCCCTGCACCCAAAGCTCTCCAACTTCAGCTCTCTTCGAGCCACACCCACGAGAAGGAGAGCGTGGTCTTGTGTGTGTCCTCTCTTGAGGGCACCCCAAGACCCATCTCGGCTCTCGTCGAGGAGCCCGTCCCTCGTCTCACGTCTGCCGATAAGAGACATAGGGTAGACACACACATACACAGTATAGTAAGTTCTTTCTATCATTTCCTGTAGAATTTTCTTTTGCTGTGGTGCTATGTTTTCTGGCTGTGTACAAATCCACCGTTCGTAATGTCGAGAAAAGCTTTCCTTAAAAAAAAAAAATAATGGAAATTTTAAAAGAATTCCACAAGAATTTTAAATTAGTGACGGAAGTTGATGTTGCAAAACAGTTGAATATCCCTGTGTCAATTTTGAAACCGATTATAAAGAACAGAAACAAAATGAAAGACCAAGCTGCTGGTTGCAAATCATTTACTACCAAAACAAAAAGGGAGTCCAACATGGGAACTGTTTCCCAAGTCGAGAAGATTTTGTTGCAATTTTTTACCCTATGTCGTGTCCTAAAGGTAATGTTCTGCTAAATTTTATTTCTTTGAGTGATTTGATATGCGATTTGATTTTTTTACCCTCAAGTATGATTGGAACGATATTCCACCAGAATTGGAGATCCAACTAAATACATTGAATTTTATAATACAGTAAAACTCCCCTCAACCGACACCCCCTCAGATGCGGTCAACCCCCCTCTTTTACGGCCAAATGATAATTTTTCTTGTATAATAAAAGTATGCATTTCAAACCTCTGATTAACGGTCACCCCAGTTTTAGGATTAATTCTTTTGTCCCGCCGGTGTCCGCAAACAAGAAGTTTTATATATATATACCGTATTTTATATGTCTGTGAGGGGGAGAGAATTCATTTTTTTTCAAAAAAAATCTCAGTTATTCGTCTTACACATTTATACGACGTTTTGACTCGGTCTCTTGAACGTCGTATAAACGATACCACTGTATAAGGAAAAAATCATTTCGGTTTGGATATCTTTTATGAACAAAAATTGTTGGCAGCCATATAATTCCTGTTTTACACAAAAATCTATTAAATGTTTGTGCATGAATATAAAACCTATATGATGCATTTTCTGTGGACCTGAATATTGGTTCTACAATAATGTCACATACCGTGAATAGTATTCAAGGCGAATTGATATGACAGCAGGTTGTTGTTCTCCCCATCCGAATTTTATAAAAGGTAATAAGAAATACCTTCGAAATTGTTTTTTGCGTTCCGGACATGCCATTCGCATGATATAAACGAATAGAGAAATCGAAAAGCTTCTCGGGGTTTCATTCGCCTTCTTTGACCAATAACAAACTGCTTCCCGAGTAAAAAAAAAAAAAAACACAGGAATTTATGAGTTCTAGAACCGAAATCTGTCGAACATTGGCATTCTTGGTTGATTAGGGGGGGAACCTCCCGGACTGGTGCCACCTTCCATCTTCTAGTCCCCCGTGGTCAATCACATTTCCTACCTTATCTTTGCTTTTCTCACTCTTCTCTACAAGTCGGGAAATCCTGGAGAGAAAAAAAAAATAAGAGGAGTATTTTGGAGGAAGAAGAGGAAATGTACGTTGATTTGATTGTCTTCCTTGATAGAAAATGTCCCCCGGAAAACCCATTCCAAGAAGTACCGGAAGTGCTTTCTTCTAATTTTGAAGAAATTGATCAAGAAGGTAATGTTTCCTGTCGAAAACAAATCCCACAGAATTCAATTATTTTCCCTAATTGAAAAACCTATTTTAACCTTTTATTAATTAACGTTTAATACAGAAAATTCGGAAATGAATGCTTATAATTACATTTCAATATTGCTATTATGTTTCCCAAAAAATACCGTGAAAATAATTTATTTAAATTTCTTTTAAATAATGAATTAAGTATTGAATATTACTTTACTTTAAGTCAATATTACTATGTGACATTCTCACGGATTTTATTCTGAATTCTAAATAGTTTTTTAACCAAATCAAAACCTAAAGTTTGCCAAACTTGCAACTTTATCTTTACGGTGGTTCCCAAACTGCAATATGCATTGCATACACTGCGTGGAAAAATAACCGGCAATAGCACAAAAAAGGTAAAGTATTAAAAGAGGGCAAAACATTATAAAAAAGAAAAAATCTTATGGAACGGTATATCGGAGGGAGTAGTCAAACTTCTTAAGCATTTCTAGAGATAAGCAAAGATCTTACGCATATATTAAGGGGCACAGACGCCTTCTCCGCGTTTCTGGGACTTCGCAAGTCTCGTGCGAAGTGTAGGGATGCACAAGCTTCTTTGGAATGTCTGGAAATATCCACATTTCTAGATACTCGCAAAACAAAACTCTTAAGCATTTCTACGTACACGTAAAGCACATTTCTTAAGTTTTCTAGGTACACGAAAAACGCACTTCTTACGCTTTCTAGGTATGTAACAACACTTTTTACGCATTTCTAGGTCGTAGGCGCTCAGCTGTATTCTGGTCGCGACGTTTGACTTGTCCAGACATATTTTTTCTTCTCGCCGAGAGTTCAAATTTGATAACCAATCCAAGTGGGATCCTCGGTCAGCGTGATATTTTTTTATTCACTTAAGACGACACCTATAGCATGTCGAAATGCATAAGGAGTTTCGTATTTCCGTGTATTTGCCTTGCCTAGGTCGTTGGTGATTTTTCTGAGTATTATTCGGGAAAGTTTACTTACTTTGTTGTAACCCTAGGAAACAAAGTTGTTCTTTTTACCTCCGTTTATTTCTATACTCTCGTTAGTGATTTTTTCCATTGTGTGATGGTGATGATTTTGTGCGTTTCACGGGTATCTACATGTACCGTATATACGTAAGAGCAAAAGAGAAGAGGTTGGGCGAGGGTGAAAAGAGCAATCTATTTTGCACGTACTTTCTTATCTACATATATATTATACTGTTTTGACTTCATTTTGTTTTTTCCCCCCTTCCTATTTCCCCCCCCCCCTTCTCCTTGTTTTCCTTTTTTGAACGTGAGGTTAGGTTAGGACAAGGTTGCCAGATTTATCGCCGATTCGTCAGATAGAAGTAATAAAAACTTTCTTGCCAATAACTTGTAAGCAAAGAGGTTATTTTTTTTATTCATGCCTTAATGGATGCAACTTTCCTTCAGATTCTCGAATCTTTGAATATTCATCATCTCTCTAAATTAGCTTTCTCACCGTAATCAGATCTCGTTTAAAATTAGAACCAATAAATTGAGTAAGATGTTGTTTGTTGACTTTGATACTTAAAATACAGCGAAGGGGAATAAACAAAAAAAATAAAGGACTTATTCTTGGGCCAAGTCACAAACACGGGATATAAAATAATAGGTTTCGCAAGGCAAGAGAAATAGAGAGAATCCAACCCTCCGCTATTGTATGTTATAATCTCCTTATGAAATATATCTCCTAAACATCTCATTATAATTCTGGAACTCACTCCGTAAAAAGTAAAAGAAAGTTGGTAAAAAAAAATGTATTTTTTTCTTTATATTATCGCATGACCATTAACGGGCCGAGAGAAGTTGAACATATTATCCACTTCGTGCTTTATGATCATCGTTTTATAATCACGGCAGTAAATGCCGGAATAATAATAATAACAATAATAAAAAAGTACATAAAGCGAGGGGGAGCTAATAATTCTTTCTCTTATTTTCTGAGCCCATTTATACCTTCACGGAAATACTTTTCGAGTTTTTTCCCTAATCTTTTCCACTATTTTCTCCTTTTATATTCTTTTACGCCAATAGCCTAAATGTTTCAAAGAGCAAAATGGTCATGTCCTTGTTGTTGACACATAAAAAAAAATATCCTGTAGAAAGAATAGCATTCTCTGTATATCCCTTTCCTTAAGGGGCAAAAAAAAAAAAAAAACCCCAATGTTTCAGTAGTGGTAATAGTAGAGTGTATAATGCCTTATACGCCACTGTCCTATTCTGTATCCGATTCCGCCATCTTTCTTAATTCCGGCCCTGTCAACAATAAAGATACAGTTGCCTTAATCCTGGTGACTTGCGAATGGAAGGGAAGAGGCCATTACTGTACTGGAGAGTTTTATGTCCTTTAATCTCTTGAGTCAAGAAATGTTTGAAAGCAAGAAATGACCATAAAATTGCCCTGGAAGTTTTTGTTTTCTGATTTATATGTTGGGCCCATTAAAGAACATTCACAATGGTATTGGCTTATTGTTTGGTGTAAGCCTATGGGCTTCTGCTGGTGCGGGGTGGTGATAGAAAATTGAGTACGTGCGATGCGTATTACTGATCTAACACGAGTTGAACATGTTGTGAATATTTTTCTTTTTTTCTGTTCTTTTTAGTTTCTTGTATAAACGTATGGAAATGAGTATTATTTTGCTTGACATGCTTGTACCATAATGCTATCTGTGATGGCCTGAAAACTTAAATATGAAATGTACTTCAAAGAACTTCCAAACAATGATCGTGTGAATGCAATTCACTTGATTACTTTAATTGGAATACTGTATTTTATATATTTTTCTTTAAAAACTATAATTTTATAATTGTATAAAGTATTATAATTTTTCTTTTGCATATTTTCGACGGCAAATATGTATATACGAATGCTGATTGTACCATTACTTATGGCCCTATGTTATACTGCGTGGTGCATAGGGAGATGTTTTGTGACAAAAATTTAAAAAAAGAGAAGAAGCTTTTGTACGGATATGAAGTAAGCGACTTCTGGAACCATGTATGAACCAAAAATATTTTGCTGATGTAAATTTACTAAATTTCCATGTTATTCATCATCAAAATCTTCTAATTGAAACTAAAAAAAAAACAAAAAACTGTTTTAATGAGTATGGAAACTAAATTCAGAAAATTTGTGACTACACATTCCTTGACGGAACAAAATGCTAGATAAACTCAATTAGAGCGCAATGTTTTGATTAATGCAACCATAAAATTACACAAATACAAATTTTCCGCCCTAATCATTTCTATGGAATTACTGCAGTTTTCAGTTAAATTCGCTCTAAGCCAGACGATATTTTTATGAATTGTCAGAGTAACATGATCGTTTGAAACGATTTCCTCTCATCATGTTATAAATTATAACGAAATCTTAAAAAAAAATTATCTTCGTTACTCTCATGTTGAATTGCAAGTTTCTCGCTCAAGTGAATCATCATTAGATTATAGTTCTGATAAATTACGCTGACTTAAAAGCAAGGTTCGGACCCAAAATTTTTCAAAAAATTTTCCTCAAACTACCGGCCATTTATCGGAGTTTTCTGCTCCAAAATCTTCTTATACATAGCAATTACTCGTAAGGGATTCTTAATTGAAATTTCAATAGCTTAAAGGCTCTCTCTCTCATTTCAAATACTTCATTTCCCTCGTCTTTTGTTCTCTTACGGAAGAAAAGAGAGATTTTTCATTTTCTTTCTGTCTTGATTCTAATGATCACTCAGAGACAAAATACTTCATTACGGAAACGAATTTACTTTAACGACGTTTAAAAATTTATAATCAAATTTTCGACGAATTTCAATATCACAAAGATGGAAAAAAAGGTCGTAATTATATGATCAGTTGTATGGAAAATTTAATAATATCGTCTTATAGGTCAAGAAGAGCTATTAGAACGCACATAAGGCTTAATATGGTTTTTTTTTTTCCACGAAGGCCAAGTTTTCTCACGGATGAAGAGAAAACCGCAGATGAGAGAGAGAGAGAGGGACTCAAAGACTTCAACCGCAGGCGGTCGTTTTGCAAAACGGTCGTAGAAAATAATCAACCCATTTTCAATTAAGCCTGTTACAAACGTTTCTCGCTTCGCCTGGTTCCACGGAACCTCATTTAGTTCATATGCTTCGAAGAACTTAGATTGGAAAAGAGCGAGCAGCAACTCTCTCTGTGCTGCTGCCTTTGAGAAAACTCGGCGTTTGTTGCCCGCCATCGGGAGCAAAACTAACTGTAATTTCTGCTGATCCGAGCGATATTCCGGCAAATTTTACGGGGCGTATAACATTCTAATTGCTTTAACTTCAAGGACATTACGTCAGAATCTCCCTCAGTAAAGGACAAAAATATATTTATGTTCAAGTATATTAATAAAAAGAAAAAAATATAAATTAATAGGAGGTCATATATTGGTTTGTTTGCGTTGTGCATTAATTTGAGGTTTTGTAGCCAAACTACAATCTATTATATGCATCGAATCAAAGGATTTTAAGTTGTTTTGAAATCGCTCCAATCAAGAACTTCACTGATATTTTGGATTTCGCATGAGAGTAATTTACATACCTCAGTTCTGATTCCCGATCCCGTAGAATAGATCTTTAATGCATTTCACTGCCCGTTAGCGGACACTCGATAGCGGACAGTAAAATCAAGCAAACTCTAATTCTTTAAAAAACTGAAATTTATTAATTTTTGGTCATAAACCGAGAATTTATCATATTAAACTAAGATTATGAACAATCCCAAGCTCGTATTGGTAAATATGACAAAATGTAAATTAATTATTTAATTAACTAAACATAACTATGATCCAGGGAGGTGAATTCGAATGGCAATGTGTGTTGGTTTTGTTTGTTGATCACGTGTGAAGAAAGCCAACATTACAAGATTGATAATGTTGTTTTATGAAGGTTTTTAATCTTCTTCACACTTAATTTAATTCAATTTTTATTGCGAAATATGTGTAGTACACGTACCATGTACGGGTAAAAATTATTAATTTATTTAATTCAGAGAAGAAAGATAATTTTTTTCGTACATTATATCACTTTCCATTTTTATTTGGAAATTATACATAATCACCAGCAAAAGTGATAAATGTAGAGAAATTTAATCAAACTTTTTTCACTGAGACGATTGGTGATTATGCATAACCACTGGCGTCATTTTTCTGCAGTAATATATATATTTCGAACCAATTGTGACCGAAGACAAACGTCGTATAAATATGAAGATAACCACGATTACATAGATAAACCACGAGGCCAGAAGGTACGAGCCCCGCCGAAAAAAAAATCACACACACACACACACACACACACACACACACACACACACACACACACACAGCGATTTTTTTTTACCCCTTCTGGTGGCGGTATTTAGAACTATTTCTTTTCTTCATAATTTCACAATTTTCCGATGTTTTGTTTCGGCTGTAGGTAGCTTTGAAATACGGTTTTTTAATATTATGGATACCCTGTACAATCGATTGGCAAGATTTTTTGATATTTAACAGAAATTTATTTTCCGTCTGATATTTTCTAGTATATTCTTCAAAAAACAAGAATTTTTTCAAACCAATTCGGCTTACCATAAAAAAAAATTATTTCCAGTTCCACTATTGTCTTAACTTGAAAAGCCATTACCAGCGGATTTTCGGATAAATTCACCTAGTAGTAGGAACAACCACGGGCACTAAATCTTCTATTTATCGGATACTGCAGCTTGAAGGTCGTAAATTACGTGAGATTAACAAATCCCCCATAAGACTTAATGCGATGTCAACCCACCTCTCCCACACGAACACACACACATCAAAAGAGAGTGAGGGAGGGAGACCCTTTTCCCTGAACAATATTCTTGACAGCATAGGAAAAGCAATGCATAAACACGAGCACATTCACGCTCGTCAAGAGAGAGAGAGAGAGACATGTCAAGCCCAACCTCCATCAGCAAAGAGTCAGAAAACTCGGGGAAACACCAGTCCATAACTGACGCTTAATTCCATAATTAATGTCTTCACCTGGTACGCATGCGTGTCTAAGCTTCACCTACCCCTCTTATTCCCACCATCTATGCAAATGAACCCGGTAAGTTCCCAGAACCCGCGAGTTAAGGAAGCACTTTTTGGTGCTTATCAAGGCAGAGTTATTAAACTGACGACGTTTTAGACGTTAAAATAAGCGCTTGTGCGTGCTTCCAAGGCCTTTCTCACATACAAAAAGATACCTTTTATAACTTGTTCTCATTTTTAAGCAATTCCACCATCCCTCGCATATCAGTTGTATATTTTCTACGATCTACTTACCTACTTACTCACTCACTCCTCGTGGTCTTCCTCTTCTTTCCAGGAATCGGGGCCCCCCCCCATCAACGTAAGAGGAGAAAATACACGTAAAAAAGAGAGAGGAGGAGGGGGGGGGCCCTTGTGGCTCGAATTTTTGGTCTGTGAATGAATATTTATGAGGCCTTCTCTGCTTCCTCCTCTTTCTTCATCCAGAAAAGCATCCCCCTGTTTGCTCTGGAGCTTGGGAGAAGGGCTAAAGAACCGAAAAATAAGAAGAAGAAGCCATTTTTATCGACTTGACAGTTCTTTTCATAAATTATCAACCACTTTTGTGGTAGCGAAGAGTTACTTAAAATTCAGCGTTTCTTATAGAGATAGGCGTTTTATGGATAAGGTTGGTTTACTTGGCTCCGTCTTGTGGCCACCATTTCTCCCCCCCTTCCTTCTGCCTTCTTATTCATAATCTTTTGTTAGCTTTACTCCGGCAACTGTTCCTATTAGCAAAGATGAAATACCACTTCCAAGTAGATGACAGTAAGAATTTACTTTTGGTGCTTAGGCATCGCAAATGGAATGGAAAAGTCCCTCGTTCCCTCCTCTTCTTCTACCTTGGTTCCATACTGTTTTATTTCTTATTCTCATTATTCTCCTGTCTTGTCCATATTTATAACTCGAATTAAGGTGGGAAAAAGCTCGCTAAATAATTCTGGATCACATCTAGAATTATTTAGTATTCCGAGTAACTTATGCGTGAGGAAATTTACATTCTTATTACCAGGACCACTTAATAACAATATTTAAATACGCGAATGTTTCCGGGAGAACTGAAAAAATTTATGAAATTAATGAATTTTTCTCGATTAATCGGCATTTTCTCGCAAACGAAGATCTTTAAATTTGAATACGGGATAGTCATGGGATTCAAGGATGGATGATTGGCCTTTGTTTATTTCTGCCGTGCATTCAACCCCCTCCCCGGAATGACTAGAACAGGAGTATCTTTAGCTGGTTTTCACGGCCGACTCCAGAAGAAGGACCAGAAATTTAATTATCGCTCTGTTTGGCCAATTTTCAGTCATTTTTGACTCAAAGCTATCTGTTTTGAATCGGGAATTTATTCTTTGCGGACCTCAGTCGACAAGGTTAGTAGAAAATTGAGTGTTGACATCTTGCTTGGGCATGGATGCCTTGATCTATCAGGATGTGGCCAGCATCTGGTGAACATCTGTAACTCGTTGGCGATCGTCTTCTTTCGTTCTTGACTTTCAGCTAGCAAATATGGAAAATATGTTGTGAATACAGTGGAATTTTGATAATTCGAGATGAACGGGACCGAGAATACCTCGGATTACTGAAAACTCGAATTTTCCGAAAATAATAGAAAATGGCTTTTTTGGGGGATAGGGACTTTTTTTTCATACTTCTACCTATTTCGCTCTTGATCTAACGGCTCAATTCATTACATAAATGCCAGGGCGCATAGACTCTGGTTCGTGGGGGGAGGATTGACAGAGGCTCCAGGCCCTAGAAAGCCCTATATTTTTTTTGTGCACTAAATTTTGGTATAGAGGAGCCTGGGGATTCATCGGATGCCCCAGTCTGGGGGATTAAGATCTCCTTCCAACTGAAATTACTGGCATTCGTTAAAGCGACAAAATAAAGGGACCGAGATGCTTTCTCTGATCTTTAACTAGGGTCACACTCGTGTAAGGCATGGCCCAATAATCATTCGTAATAGTTTGCTTCCAATATTTGACTTCCCCCGATGCAAAGAAACAGCAGCGGGCATAGCCCTGCTACCTACACACTGGCACAGCTTGGCCTAATATCCTTTGGCGAATATTTTCTTCCAGAACATTCTCCGTGTTGTGAATAGTGGAGTTCTTCAACCAATGTGTGGCCAGACAGATTGGGAGATCGGGAATGAAAGCGTCATTTTTGACTTGGGTCGAAAGCTGGAAGGTACCTGTCGTTCTGTTCGAACAGCGTTCTAATACCTTCTACCCTCCAACATTTGACGATCATTGCCATTGGTGGAGCGGCCACACTTCTTGCCCATGAACGTATTGATCCAGCCTTGACACGAGTGTGGTTCTTTCTTTAGCAGACGAACACCAGCTCGTCCTTTCCAGAATACATCATTAAAAATGAAATGTTTGAAACGAGAATCGGTGCCATCATTTGCGGTCTCATATGAGTTGAGATCTTTTGGATCTCATATGCATTTATAATCCACGAATGACCAGCGTGTATGCATAAAATAAATTTACCCAATCAGAATCACCAATTGGAAATACATTTCGATTTAAATATTTCCATAATTATTTTCTCTACGTCACTGATTCTTAACAGAAAAATACTAGAGATTAAGACATTTTGAACGTATTGTGAAACCTTCCCGGTATTCAGCATATTTGTGGATTATAGAAAAATTTCCCCCCTTGAATTCATTTCTCCCCCATGTGACCAAAACAAAATAAAATTCCCCGGAAAATTTTATTCGTGAGCGGAACGACATCTTTTAAACGTCTGAATTTTTTTTTCCCCTCCCTCAATTTTTATTATAATAGCAATAATAATAATTATTATTATATTCCCAGGAGTCTCAGAACTTCTAATTAGCTGTCAAAATGCCGGAAACGTTGACAAGTGTCTTAACCGGGAAGAATAAGTTTTGATCAAGCACCCTCTTTGCCATTTTTTTTTTTATATCAAATTCCTTTCACATTCAGGAATAAAATCGAAAGAAAATATAAAAATTCCAAGATTAAGAAGAACAAAGAAAAAACAAAAGAAAGATGGCGCAGCTTCTCAAAAAAAATGGTTTTTAATAAAGTATACAAAGTCCTGATGTCTTTTTCCTTGGAAAATAACCGATTTTTTCCTCTTCCTCCTGAAATCTCCAGACAATAATAACCATAAATGAGACGAGAGATGATTAAAGAAAAGAAGAAGAATAAAGAAATTCCCTAATGAGTGAATCCGTGAATAATTAACAAGGCTTGTCATATTCCTGTCACTAAAATTCTCCGTTGTTTTGTTCCTTTTTTTCCTTGTTTGGGAGCAAAAAAGTTCTCATATAAAGTGTTTTGACGCGTCTTTTACCTCTCGACACACGCGTACATGTACTTACTTTGTAATATTATTTTTATCTCGAGTTCATTGGGAAACACATTCTGACAGTTCAGCCAAAGTTTTCTTCGAGTGAGATATTGTTATTAATTTTTATTGTTTCGGTTTCTCCGGAGACAATAAATCAATAATGCACTTGTGAGGTATCGATTTCCTGCCTCGAAAAGATTTGATTTTTGTTCGGCCTCAAATACACGGCGTGGTATTATTACAATGACGTGACTTTTCTTTAAAGTTTGAAGCTTTTCGACGTTAGTTTTTTTTTTTTACGTTACGATAGCGATATTTTCCTTTTTTTTTAGGGAATTAAATGTTTCCTTTTATTTTGTCATTTTTATCGGAATCAGGTTGAGAAAGTCAGATGAATTCCTGGTGCAATTGACGTAGGGTTTAGGTGACTAGGTGTCCCGTTTTCACGCTATTCAATTCATTCACTCTCGAAAAGGGCTATCGGGACGCGTGTCTGGAAAAATTCACCGTCAGCAATTCACCGTCAGCAATTCACCGCCATACAATTCACCACTAGGGAAATTCGTCGCCGGAAAATTCACTGACAACAGTTCGATGCGAGTCAGTTAGCGTGGGAGTGAGCGATTGAGTTACTTAGTCAGTGAGAGAGGAGTGAATGAGTGACCTAATGAGTATGTGAGTGAGTGACCTAATAAGTATGTGAATGAGTGACCTAATAAGTATGTGAATGAGTGACCCACTTAGTATGTGAGTGAGTGAGTGACCTAATAAGTATGTGAGTGAGTGACCTAATAAGTATGTGAGTGAGTGACCTAATAAGTATGTGAGTGAGTGACCCACTCGGTATGTGAGTAAGTGACCTAGTAATTGAATGAGTGAGTGAGTGACCTAGTGAGTATGTGAGTAAGTGACCTAGTAATTGAATGAGTGAGTGAGTGACCTAGTGAGTATGTGAGTGAGTGACCTAGGGAGTATGTGAGTGAGTGACCTAGGGAGTATGTGAGAGTGACCTAGTGAGTATGTGAGTGAGTGACCTAGTGAGTATGTGAGTGAGTGATCTAGTGAGTATGTGAGTGAGTGACCTAGTGAGTAGGTGAGAGTGACCTAGTGAGTATGTGAGTGAGTGACCTAGTAATTGAATGAGTGAGTGAGTGACCTAGTGAGTATGTGAATGTGAGGGAGTGAGTGAATTAGTTAGTTTTAACCTAGTAGTGTCACAAATGATTTATTCACTCCCTCACTCACTGACTCAGGGACTCAGTAGCTCGCTCGCTCACTCAATCACTCACTCACTGACTCAGTAACTCAATCGCTCACTTCCTCGCATCGAACTGTTGTCAGTGAATTTTTTTAACTGTGAATTTTCCGGTGGTGAATTTTCTTAGCGGCGAATTTTCCGTAAACCATCGGTTCGCCTGTTTGTCTCGGCTTTTATTTGCGCAATCAAAGACCTAATGAAATGGAATTAGAGAATTACAGAGCGATTATAATTAAAAAGTTCCCGTACTCTGAGTAGTGTTTCCTAAAACCTGTTTATCCGAATACGGCCAAATTATTAGGATATCTTAATGAGACCATGGGAGAGAGAGATATATGAAATTAAAAAAAGGTTCAATTTTCGACCACCAGGTGAAAATGAGGCTCTTTTTATATTGAATTGTCCTTTTCCCCCATGTACCATACATCGTATTATAAAGTACATACCAATTCATTATATCTTCCAGAACAGGCACTATATAAATAGGAGTAGTGTCAGTATACCGACGGGTGCTACATTGGTCTGAGCAGTCTCAGTATAATGAAACTACTTTGGCCTATGTAGCGCCCGTTTTGGTAGACGTATTCCATTGAAACACTTTGTATATAAGCTATATGGACGATGGAAAAATGTAGAATCTATAAAAAAAGCGCAAATTTGTACCTGGTGGTCGAAAATTGAACTTTTTTTATTTATTTTATAAATCCCTCTCCCATCTCATTCAGATATCCCAAAAATTTGGCTGCATTCGGATAAGCAGTTTTTGAGAAAATCTACTCAGAGTACGGGAAGTATAAATCATAATAACCCTCTATTTTCAACATTTATTAGGCAGAGTTATTTCATTCCTAAATTTCATACTGTATGCGTGCTTTTTAATTTACAGCAGTAAAGTTTAGTCGTACTTGTGCTCTCTTAACTCTTTAAGCGACATTGACGAAATTTCTCGCTTCCAAAAAGGTTCTTATTTCAGCATTGCAAAGGCCCAGATATTTTGCAAAGTTTATTTCTGAATCTACGAAATTGAATTAAATTCAAATAATTTCAGTGATATTGTGCGTTAAGAATCTATACACCATAAATTACAAGCAAAAGTAGACAAACCTAGAAACTGCGGATATTTATTTCACGTGAAGAGAAATTCAACGATACCCCGTTCGCTATGGCAGCAGGATCCAGAGCGTGCAGTCAAAGGATTAAAGACCGTCTGGTTGGGGCTAACAATTTGCGATATGTATGTATTTCGCTATCAATCTAAAAGGGTTGGTTACAGAAAGCTTTTGAAGCTAATCCAACGATGACTCATTCATTATGATAGCAAGAGCCATAGCCCACAAACAAAGGATTTAACGCTTTAAGCGGCACAGCAGAAATCAGCAAACTCCCTTAAAAATTTTTCTTATCGTTTTCAATGAAGTAGGCTTTCTTCCGAATTTCAGCAGGTTAAACCCGAAGGTTGCGGGGGTAAAGTATTCCGCTGAAAGATCAACGCTACAAAATATCCGGGCATGTCAATGCTAAAACGACAGGCTTTCAAGGAGGCGAGATATGTCGTCAATGCCGCTTAAAGGGTTCACAACACCCTATTGAGACGAGAAAATCATTATGTCGAACCACATTCGAGTGGAGCTCATAGTTAACATGAAATATACAGGGTGCATAGGTAACACGGCGTATGTTCATGCGTAACCATTGTTCCCAGAGGCCCACCTCCAATTTGTAATTTGTATTTATTACTTAATAGCAAGAACACGGAAAAAGCACGACTTTAACAACATAAATACGTTAGGGGACCGTGCATATACATACACTCACGTAATACGTTCCGACATGTATCAATTCGTTAGAAGTTCCTTAGAGGAATGTCTACGAGGTGCACGTTCGCTTAAGTAGTAGTAGTAACAGCAAAGCACGTTTCACTGTAGGAATCAATTTATCAAAATTTCTCTTTTAAGTTGCGATATTACGGACCATTACTATTTTTTTTCGGAGAGTAACCAGTTTGACGCCCTACTTTAACCTCTTTACGATCGCAAACGCCAGTGGAATAAATTGAGTCCGGCTCTCTTTGTTTTCTTTCCTCTCTCCTCATCATCGCGAAGCTTTAATAACCCTATGTAACCCTATGAAACGCAGTTATTTTGTTTCTTGCTAGTGATTTCCCCCCGCATATAGCATGTATCTTTCTACTATATACATATAAGAGTGAAGAGAAATATATTGTATAATTGTATAATCTCTCTGTTGTCTATTACCCATATATTATACTGTTATACTGTTTTTTTCCCCCTTTCTGATCATTTATTTCTTCTTTATTATTACTCTACTTATTTTTTTCTTCCCTTTCTTCCATTTTTTCTTCCCTCTTCTTCCTTTTTCTACGTGCGGTTAGGCTAGGACAAGGTTTACAGATTTATCGACGATTAATCAAATAGAGATCATCCAAAGTTGTTGCTGAAAGCTTACACGTGAAGAGGTCGATTGAGACAATGGATGACGTCAACACAATGGCAATTATTTCAATTTCAGATCCTATAAACATAAATAAAATTATCGAATAATGACCACCAAAGTTCCTCCAAAGGATGGTTTAGCATTATAGGGGAGGGGGAAATAATAATAGGAATTTTTTTAGATATTTTTCGGGCACAATATAACCTCTCGTCCTTGTCTATCTCAAGGCTTTTTTTTTTTAATCTATACGAGAAAAGGCAGTTTCCAAAGAGATGAACGGACGTAAATAGACAAGAGGTTGACAGTTCTAGGGAGGGGGGGAAAAATACAAAAACTCAACACTTCATCGAGAAAAGTAGAGTTTTTTTTTTAGAGGAAACTTTGTTTTACTTCAGGAAACCCTTTATCATGGGGTTTGAGACGTTTTTCGGCGATAAAGCGACAATTTCTTTTCTCGTTTCCTTCTTCTTAAGACGAGAGAGAGAGAGAGAGAGAGAGCCCCTCCCTTCTCTTTTTCTCTTTTGTGTTTGAGAGTATTTCGTTTTGCGAAAGTGCAAACGGCAATTTTTCTTGTGAACTCACATTTTATGTTTCTAAAATACGTTCACGATTTTATCACTGAGATTAGGAGGGGGAAAAATAAAAAAAATAAAGGGAAGACTGGAAAAGGGAAGAAAAAGAGTTGACATTAAGAAAGAAGCGAGAAGAAAGTCTTTCTTTGAATGATGGAAGCTGAATGGGTTTCGGAATCACTTGAGAAACTTTCAACTTGATAAGATTGAAATTATAATAGAAGTTTTTCTTTTTTTTCTTTGAATGCGTACACGGAGTGAAGTGAGAGATTCTTCTCACGGCTCTATGGGATCATATTCGATAACCGTTTTCTGGGATGTATTCCGGAATAAGATAATAATATGTATTGTGAAAAGAGGAGAGAAAGAGAGAGACAGCTTACATAGTAAATTTGAATATGCAAGTTCTTTTTAAAAGGATTGCGTCTAGAAGATTGAAAAATGATATTTTTTTGCCATGGTGCAGTTCTTATTAAATATATATATAATAATAGAAAGATGTATATATTGCATATGGACCATAAGTTATTAATACATCGTCAATTATTTGCTTCGACAAGGGGATACCGACAGACCAGACACGACCCAGGCTCTGTCCCTCCCGGGACAAGGGGATACCAGTACCATTTAGTAAGGAGCAATTCTAGGCTGTGGTGTCGCAGGAAAATTTTCTCTAATAGGGTTGTGAATAAATAGAATAGCTTACCTCAGGGGTTCGTGAATTCTAACACAATTGACACGCTTAAGAAGAAATACGATGGACATGGAATTGGGATAAACCGAGAAGCTATTCATACTTAGATGAGATAATCATAATTTTTATGGGCAGTATGTATAATTTTATTGTATCATAATTATTGGGTTGCTGCATTTTTGATATAGTTTAGATACATATACGACAAACATATTTTTATGGGCATATTTTCAGCTACCTCGTTGGGCATTTTGTCTGTTGTGACCTTTGCATTTTTTGTATTTGTGTGCATATATATATTACAAAAAATAATGTCAGAATGCCTTTTGTTGAATTTGTAGCATTAATTGTATTTTTAATGCTATGGAAATTGTTGATTGTCATTAAAAAAATGTTTTTGGGACATATTTTTATATGTTTAGCTGAATTTATATATATTCTTATATTTTACCAATCAATTAGTTTTTAATAATGTAAATTTTACAATCTTGTATATATAATTTTATCTAAGTATGTAACAGGCAAGCTGTTAACAAGGATGTACAGTAATACTTTATTCACGAGACACGTGAGATTTAAGTTGTATCGAGAGACGAAGACATTCTAGAGAGTTCGATTTTAACCTTCATCACGAAGGGTTGTGTGTTTCGCATGTTAATGCAAAATAAAGGAATGTTTCATGTTCGTCGCTTCGTATACACCTCACCAATCGTCACATTGGCGCCCAACGTTTAAAATAGACGCGTGAGTGTTTTTAGCTAAGCGGACATCCTAATTAGGTAGCAAGTGAGTGAAAATGTCTTACTTAGCGAAATATCGAAAAGACGAACTCCGTCGCCTTGCCGAAGAGATGGGCGAACCTACCGAACCCGAGATGAAAGTGATAGAGCTGAAGAAGCTGATTACGTCCAGTAAAGAATACGATGAGGTCTTCGCAAAAGGAGTGCTACAGACCCTCGTAGAAGAGAGAATTCGACAAGAAGAAGCAGAAGAAAGAATTCGACGAGAGGAAACAGAGGAGAGGATTCGACGGGAAGATGCCGAAGAGAAAGAAAGAATTCGACGAGAAGAAAGAATTCGACGAGAAGAAAGAATTCGACGAGAAGAAACAGAGGAGAGGATTCGACGGGAAGATGCCGAAGAGAAAGAAAGAATTCGACGAGAAGAAGCAGAAGAAAGAATTCGACGAGAAGAAACAGAGGAGAGGATTCGACGGGAAGATGCCGAAGAGAAAGAAAGAATTCGACGAGAAGAAGCAGAAGAAAGAATTCGACGAGAAGAAACAGAGGAGAGGATTCGACGGGAAGATGCCGAAGAGAAAGAAAGAATTCGACGAGAAGAAGCAGAAGAAAGAATTCGACGAGAAGAAACAGAGGAGAGGATTCGACGGGAAGATGCCGAAGAGAAAGAAAGAATTCGACGAGAAGAAGCAGAAGAAAGAATTCGACGAGAAGAAACAGAGGAGAGGATTCGACGGGAAGATGCCGAAGAGAGGAACCGGCGAGCAGAAATGCAGTTCGAACTCGAGAGACTGAGGATAGAAGCGGAGAAGTGCCAAGCTTCCGTTCGACCGGCTGTGACAAATCGGGACTTTCAAGTGTCGGTTCCGCGTTTTGAATCATCAGATGACATTTCACTGTTCCTGGTCCTGTTCGAACGACACATGGGATTACACCAGATTCCGGAAGAATTGTGGATTACGTATCTCATCAATAGCTTACCGAAGGAGGTGGCTAGGATCTGTGCCAGGGAGCCTGACGAGAAGTTCAAGGACTATCGGTATCTCAAGGAACTGCTGTTAAAGCGATTTAAGCTACATGCGGACAGATTTCGACAGCTTTTTGTAGAGCATCGGAAGAACTCGGAGAGTTCATGGCGTGATTTTTATTTTGAGTTGAAAACGTATCTCGAAGGGTGGTTAACAGAAGTTAAGGTCACAACATTCGAGGACTTGATTAATACAAATACAAATACAAATACAACGCCACAACAGGCAAAATGCCCAACGAGGTGGCTGATAAAAAGATGCCCATAAAAATATGGTTGTCATATGTTTCAAAAATACAGCAACCCAATTAAAAATGCAATTAACACAAATTACAAACAATATATACACATGATAAAATATTATACAATGCCCATAAAGAATACTTATGGTTGTCTTATTCTAAGAATGGATAGCTTCTCGATTTACCCCAACATGTTTATCGTATTTCTTTTTAAACGTGTCAATTGTGTTACAATTTACTACCTCCGGGGGTAAGCTATTCCATTTATTAACAACCCTATTGGAGAAAAATTCCCTGCGACACCATAACCTTGCATTGTCCCTCACCAATCGATACTGGTGTCCCCTTGTAAAAGCAGTCGATTGGCGGTGTACTAAAAGTTCATGGTCCATCCTATCCATCCCATTGAAAATTTTGAACACTTCGATCATATCTCCTCGACACCTGCGTTCATCCAATGTAAACATATTCAAAAAATGAAGTCTTTCTTCATAACTCAAGCCCTGTGTGCCAATAAGGACACGCGTAGCTCTTCTCTGCACCCCTTCAACCAAGTCTATGTCCCTCTGTAGGTATGGTCTCCAAAACCTTACAGCATACTCCAGTCCAGGACGAACTAAGCCTCGAAAAAGCGGAAGAATGACTTTAGGAGAACGCGAAGAGACCTTTTTGAAAATGAGACCAAGCATTCTATTCGATTTTTTGACAACCGCTGAACAATGTTCAGAAAACTTAAGTCGCTCGTCAATGAGAATTCCCAAATCGGTGACTCTAGTTGCATCCGGGATAGTGACACCATTCAACTCGTAAGAGAACCGTGGGTTGTTCGAACCAAAATGAGCGACCATGCACTTATCTACGCTAAACGTCATGCTCCATTCATTTGCCCATGCTGCAATCTTGTTTAAGTTGGTCTGGAGCAACTCCCTATCGCTTTCATTTCCGATTACCCCCATTAGCTTCACATCATCTGCGAATTTGCTAGTAATTCCATCGATACCCTGATCGAGTTTGTCGATAAAAAGTGAAAAAAGTATGGGGCCAAGGACACTTCCCTGAGGAACTCCACTTGTGACGTCTGTCCAACCAGAGAATTCCCCGTTCACCATAACTCGTTGCGACCTATCTCTTAACCACGATTCTATCCAATTCAGCAAGTTGCCCCCTATTCCAATCTCGTGTAAACGCTTCAAGAGTTTGCCATGTTGGACCCGATCGAATGCCTTCTGGAAATCAAGGTAAACAACGTCGACATTTTTGCTCTTACCCAAAGCCTTAGTCACGTAATCATAGAAGCAAAGGAGGTTAGTTACACATGACTTCCCCTTCCTGAACCCATGCTGATTATCCGACAATACATTATTCTCGTCTATCCACTTCACAAACTGCCTTTTGATGATAATTTCCAAAATTTTCGAGAGGGAGCTCGTCAAACTCACTGGACGATAATTAGACACCACTTCTCTACTACCCTTCTTAAATATCGGAACAACGTTAGCCAGTTTCCAATCTCTCGGGACGATACCCTCAGCAACACTACTCCTGTATATCTGTGCGACTGGCCCCAACAATTCATTAGCACCTTCCCTGAGAACCCTGGGATAGATATCATCTGGTCCTGGTGCTTTGCTTTCACATACATTTCTTAGAAGATTTAGGACCTCCACGTCTTCCACTTGAATATCGTTGAGCGTTTTATTACCCCATGCAACACCCGTATATCGAATATCATTATCTCCATTAAAAACCGACGCGAAAAAGTCATTGAAAGCACTACACATGCCTACATTGCTCTCTACTTTTGAGCCTCCTATCGAGAGGGGGCCAACTGTCCCCTTACATCCATTATTGACGTATCGAAAAAATGATTTTGGGTCAGAGCCAATGTTATCTGCCAACCTAGATTCAACTTGCTTTTTACTATCCCTTATCGCTTTCTTCAACAGTCTTCTTTTATCAGTAAACAATGATAGGTCACCTCGTCCACTTTTATACTCTCTGAATGCTCTTTTCTTTTCAAGATAAAGGTTCCGCACGCTATCCGTGAACCATAGAGGGTGTGATGTACAAACACGCTTTTTTCGAACAAAGGGTATGACGTCGTGCAAAACAGAGGACAGCTTCGTACTAAATTCTTCCCATTGACTTACCACCCCTACTGATTCCAACCGGTCTTTGAAAACTTCCGCTAACCTTCTTCGCAAAACATCAAAGTTAGTTCTCCGAAAACAAGGAACCAGTCTTTTGTTATCAACCTTACCCGAGGAAAAGTTACAGTGAAATCTGACGATACGATGATCACTGGAAGAAAACTCTTCCCCCACCGAAACATGTTCAACTAGATCCTCAGAACTAGTAAGAACTAAATCCAAAATAGCAGTACCCCTAGTGGCTTCTGATACATGCTGATACAAAAAATTTTCGAGCACCAACTTAAGAAAGTCTCTTTCATACTGATTTCCAGATGAAAGGTTCTCCCAATCAATACCCGGGTAATTGAAATCCCCTAGTATGAGAACCCTCTTTCGCTTACACATGTAGGAAATTTCATCATGCATTTTGGCGATATAGTTTTGATCCCTATTCGGTGGATTGTAACAAACCCCAACAATAAGCTTATGACGTCTTTTGTTCTCAAGTTCAACCCATATGGTTTCAATATCACTTCTCTGCACGTTACACTCTCTAGCCTTCAAACATGATTTCACGTATATCAACACTCCACCCCCTTTCCTATCAGATCTATTTCTCAAAAAAGTATCGTATCCGGAGATGTGTAAGAAAGATTCATCCCCATCATTTGCCCAAGATTCTGTAATGGCTATAAGATCCAAGTCCTCCACAACTATCATAGTTTCTAAACAATCTTTCTTGTTACCCAAGCTCCTGGCATTTATTAACACACATTTTAATTTGCCCGGTGGTTTGTTGTCAATCGAGAAGCCATCCAAGTCAGAGGTGGGTAATTCCCCGTCAGTACTGTTGTGATTATCATTAACTAACCCGCATTCCCGACTACGTGGTCTGGGAGTAAAAAACCTGACCTAAGACTATCGTAAACCTCCCAGACCCCTCTCTTATTTAGATGGATCCCATCCGAACGAAGCCACCTATCGGTAAATGCGGGAAGCTCCAAGAACGTGACCCCAAGTGAGGAGCAAATGTCCTTCAGGCCTATATTGAATTGGTGGATCCTACTCCTATATCCCCTACTACCCCTTGGCAGCACTGGAATCACTGCCACATCTGAACCCCCCTCCCTAGCGGATAATAGTAAATCCCGGTATTCTGACAGAGACTCACTAATATTCGCTCCTACCTGATTTGTTCCCACCCACAGAATCACCCGCAAGGGCAACTTTCGGCGATGAAAAACGTCTCGAACGTTGCCAATCTTCCCCCAAGAAGACAACAGCGCTCGAAACCCCGAAAATCCCTACACACTCGGTTCCCAAGTTCCCTAACCATAGAATCGCCGATGATTAAACCCCTATCACTATCCCCCTCTACCTCATCCACGACCACCCATTCGCCCTCTAAAATGTCGTTGTTCGTGGAGATTGCTTCTTCATCAACAGGTGGCTCGACGACCAGAGGCTCCGTTATAACCGGGCCCTCTAGCACCCTAACTTTTTCCCGTAAAGCTTCGACCTCGAGTTCCAGCCTTTTTCTATCCAAGCACCCTTTACAATTGAAACTATCAGCTACTATACCCCTAGACCAGGGAAACCTCCCGTCGCAAGCTCTACACAACACTAGTCGAGGTCGAGGCATACTAACACTATTGCTAAAGCTAGATAATAATAATAATACTTAACAATACGAAAATGAGAAACGTTAACTGGAAATTAAAATAATGTAAAATACATTACTATGCGAAATATACGTAAGAGACTATACGAAAAAGTTACGTAGAGTAGAATGCTCAGCACTAAATCACGAAGAATAAAATAAATATGTATATAAAGAATACAACACCCTCTAAAAAAAGTATTAAGCTACGAAGTACAATTTATACTTATTAGAATTAGCTAACTATCTCAAAACACTAACACTACAACAATAGGCCCAAATGGAAGGAAAACAAAGTTATTGAGAGTACCCGGGAAAAAGAATACACTGTTTGCTAACACTAACGTCCAAAAACCTACGAACTTATATCAAAGAAGCGAGCGAACCTGGCGAAAAAACAACGAAAATGAAATGCGAACGAGAAAAATAAATATAAGTCGATCGAAAATACACAACGAAAATTAAAAAAAAAAAATGAGAGCAATATAAAAAAAAAACAAAAAAAAAACCACTTATCTCACAATCCAACGTGCGCTAAAAAAAAAAGAAAATCACCGCAGAATATGACCCAAAAATAAACAACACGCTAAGTAAAACTCACGAGAACGAAGAAAAACACAAAGAAAGACACAAAATGGCGCACTGGCGTGTCGGTGAGCGGAGCGCGATAATAGCACGTCCGTTCCCAACGACGGCGAAGACGATTTTTGAATCTAGTCATAGCTGATCAGATGAAGAAGAAGTGCCCTCCACAAGTGAAAGAACATTTCATCGATGTATGGGCCATGTTGATCTCCCCATCGGAACTAGCGGAGAAACTCGACGCGTATGAAGATGCCAGGAGTACTTTCCCAAAGAAATTCAACCAACAGTACGATGTCGAGGGTCGTCGAAAGCAAACACCGAGGAAATATCCATGGACGTCATCAAAACCAGTGATTCATGCAGATGAACAGACACTTCCCATGATCAGCCTGGATGAACAGCGACCTCTAAGCTGCTATGGATGTGGATATCCGGGGGTAATTAGAGCGCAGTGTCCGACCTGTAATCCCGAAATGACAGCGACAACCGCTCAGTTTGGTCAGTTGGAACTGAATCTATGCTCTTCTGTAACAAAACCCGTAGCATTGTTAAAAATTCATGTAAATGGCAAAGTGGGAACTGCCTGTGCCGACAGCGGTGCTACGCACTGTATCGCAAGTGATACTCTGCATCGTATTTTGAAAGAGCAAAACGCCAAATTCCATCAGGAAACTATCGAGATGCGTCTTGCAAACGGACAGCAATCAACGGTGAATGTGTGGACCACAACGGTATTGGTCAACATCCAATGGAAGCGACTAAGGACGAAATTTATAGTTCTTCCTGGAATCGTCGGTAACAGAACTCTTTTGGGAATCGACTTTCTAGAGAAAGCTGGTATCGTGTTGGATCTCAAGCGAAGGCAATGGTTCTTCGGGGAAAATACTCGGAAGCGATTCCACTTTGTGAACGAGTCTACGATTAAAACTGTTCAACATGTAGTAGAGCATGTTAACTTGAATTCTTGCCAACTACGACAAGTTGAAGGAGAGCAACGGAAACAAGTGCTGAACAGGTCGTGGAAAAAGAATGAAAATTTTTTCAGTCCAGGGGGAGGAGACACTCCCGAAGGCGAAGTTCACCATGGTGATATGGCATCGGAACCTCAGCGGTGGGATCGGTCTAGACGTCTCAGGAACCAAACAGGTCGCGTCCGTGACTATCCACGTCGTGTTTCTGGCTATCCACGTCCTGCTGTCCATAGCGAAATCCACCGATCCGCAAGAAGCTTTCATCACCAATCGGTGCAAAGGCAACCACGAGTTACTCCGACAGGCAGGCAAGTACTAGACTTACGTTTCCGCAGGAACGAACGAGTCGAACTTTCCGGTGCCAGGCGACGCAGTCCAGGATCACCAGGATATTATCACATACTGCATCGTTGTAAAATGCCAAGCCAAACAATAACGTCTAGCAATAGCTTCCATGAGTCAAGGACCCAAACAAGTATAAGCAGTGCTAGAGAAGGGAACGATAAATGCAGGGGGAGCGGCATTAAATATTCGGATCAAACCCCTAACGCGCGTCGATCAGAAAGTCGCAGCCATGCCCAAAGAAGTCGTGAAAACAGGTTGACTCCCATGCAAAGCCTTACAAGAGTTTCTGTGAAGCAGAAAGTGGAACAAAAACGGGATGAACGCAAAGGTTATGTTGACAACGGTTCCAAACCGAGTTCTCGAAGGAAGAACTGGTCGACAAAGTTCACGCCACAACGAGATGGACCGTACCCTGTGCTAGCCCAGAGATCGCCTACGAGGTACATAGTCGCTGATCCGGCCAAATCGGGTGTCTCTGTCAGCGTATATCGTACTTCTGCTCTCACACCATGTGCGAAACCGGATGCTGTATCCATAGTGTCATCACGAAAGAAGGGACGACCACTCAAAGTTGGAACTAACAAGAACACTGAACAACTTCCCATAACGCCTATTGCTGGTTCCTTGCCGGGACGTCCGCGAAACCAGAGGGGGAGTATGTAACAGGCAAGCTGTTAACAAGGATGTACAGTAATACTTTATTCACGAGACACGTGAGATTTAAGTTGTATCGAGAGACGAAGACATTCTAGAGAGTTCGATTTTAACCTTCATCACGAAGGGTTGTGTGTTTCGCATGTTAATGCAAAATAAAGGAATGTTTCATGTTCGTCGCTTCGTATACACCTCACCAATCGTCACAAGTGTTAATTTATGACATTTTATTTTATATGGGTTAGAAATATTTGTTTTATTTGGGATCTTATTCCATTGTATGCATTGCTCAGTTAATTTATGTTGCTATCGTATGCCCCACCCCCCAAAGTAGAAATTCCATAATTCACAATGGAATAAATTCATGCATAAAATACATCTCTGAGGAAATTTTTTTATTGACAATATATTTTACGTTTATGTAAAACAGCTGTATCAATTCTCATCTTTTTAAATTATTTTCTCGCAATGAAATGTCCATTTCAAATCATCTTGCATAATTCTGTGGTGTTTGGTCAGAACATGATAACTCTATTGATATATTTGCATTTTCATTGTCATTTAAAAATCAAAAATAAAGCATAGACACAAATGCAAATGAAAATATCATACATCAGCATGTTTTTTAGCCGTACGCAAGTATTTGTGCATTTATCTCACTTCTAATTAGTTTTAATTAGCAAGACTTACTTTTAGATCAAAAAGCCATTTTTTGGAGATATCATGTTCTGACCAAACACCACAGAATTATTCCCAATAAATCAGATACAGTTACTGCATTTATTTCTTGCCAGTTACTTTGCCAGTTGGATTGCGTTATTCGACAGTGGCAGTGGTTGCGTTAGTGTTTATGATTCTGGTTTTTAAACAAATGAATTTAATTTTTTGCATGTTTAATTTTTGTTTATGCTTGACTCAGTATAAATTCATTTTAATCGAGTCATCTACCTTTTTACAAGACTTTCTATTTCATTGTCCTCAACGTATAGCACAGTACCGTCAGCAAAAGATATCAATTTACTATTTTGCTTCAATTCACAAAAATAACTGATATAAATTAAAAAAAAAAGTCTAAGAACAGATCCTTGTAGTACGCCTTTTTTGACTTCCTGAAATGTGGTTATTTTTTCATTAATTTTGACAGCCTGTTGTGTATTACAGTAATATGATACAAACAATTTTAATATATTGTCTCTTATTCTTATTATTGATAATTTTCTAGTTAGTATATCCAAATCTGCACAAAATCAAAGGCATTTTTCCCCCACTTCTTTGTGATCCTCGTTTGCCCTCTGCCACGGCTCTCCTTTAATTTGATTTTTACTCGTCGCGCCAGATTTATTACAGAAAACTCACGAGATTTCGTGACATTCATTTCACGGAAAAAAAATCATGCTTTGAACGAAATTTCATCAAATTAAATTGATGGGAATTTTAACCAGCAAATAGTATGATGGGAAAGCTGTGCTGAGCAATAAAAAAGAAATATCAACAATTGTAGAGGGCGAATCACTTCTAGTGCTGTGCAATTCGGTTACCACGCCTACCTTCTAGTGAAACTGGCCCATCCCCGCTACTATAAACATCATAAGCACTCAAGCATCAAACAATACTCGTAAATAACATGGGAACTGAAACTGAGAAAGTTTTATTTAAATATCGCAAATATATATAACGTTAGAAATTTCAGTTTAAAAACAAGAGCCAAAATTCAACTCAAAACTCCAGTATCATCATTTGTTACAAGAAATCAAGTCCTTTAAAATTCATTGAAAAATATATAATCTACAAAAATATCTCGTTAATTACTTATCACTTATCCACAAGCTTTCCCCCACCTCTTAAAACAGTTTTTTCTTAACTTTTATTACTTCCAAGTCACTTATTATTCTGACAAATGATTTTCAAAAGACTTTTCGTGACACTAAAAAACACTTCGTCGAAGAGAGCGGAGAGGGGAAAAAAAAACATGATGAAAAATCCCTAAATCTTCTTCTAAGAATCTCTTTCGTAGGCGAAGAGACTGATGATTTGGTTAAAAATGAATGTCCTTTACCTTCATTTTATTTCTTTTTTATTTTATACATTATTATGCACAGGGAGGTGAAAACGTGTTAAAGGAACAAGATGGTGAAAGTAAGAGACAGAGAGAGAGAGAGAGAGGTGGAAAAATGACCGAATTTACGAGAAGGTGTGTTTTTCCCCTCCTCATTTTCTCCCTCCAGAACGTATATATACGTTCTCACAGACAGTAATAAACTCGGAGCTGTCGTGAAATTGAAAAATGGCAAAAACATCTGGCGGTGATGGATGATGACCCGCACAAGATTAAATACATTTGCAGTAGATTTATTATTGTACCTCTGTATCGCATTATGAACACCTCTCGGTACTAAAACCCCTCCTCCTTTTCGTACAGAAACCTACTTTTCGAGTCCATTGCTCTTTATATTTTTGCTCTTAGTAGTAGTATACCGAAATAATGTACGGTACTTCAAGACCAAGTATAGAAATAGTTTCATGGAGGAAGAAAGAGAAAAAAAAACACATACAGAAAAATGTGGATTCCATAATATTTTCTTCCTCTTTCTACTCTAGAGAAACATGTTTCTGGAATTCAAAGATTCCAGTGGAATGTTCCAGAATTCAAGATGATTGTTTCTTCGTAACCTTTCTGGCCTGCTAATAGAAATTGCCTTTGATCACTCGTAATGAGTTATATAAAGAGTAAAATATTATTAAATTTATGTAATAATATAGAAAATATATTGTATATATAACAGAAGTCTTATATGAATCAAATTATTTCTTCAGAAATGATAAATTTTTCTGGATTTTTTCTTTGATGGATGATAGTATAAAGTTTTTATATGTATGTATGGGAAAACATTATCTTAATGATGGCAAAATTATTACGATACAATGTCCGTTGTCGATGATGCATTTCGTGATTTGTGAGTGGTGGTTTTCCAAACATGTTGGAATGATTCATAATGTTATGGAGAATATTTTGGCATTTTCCTGAAATTTTTGTTCAGCAGATGACCAATCAATGACAACATGAATCATTTTTACCATTTATTTTCTTATGAAACTAATCTAAATTCACCAAGAAATGCTTATAGGAGAAAATTTTACACATCGATTGTGCATTTAAAGGCTGTTCCAGACACATGCAGGGTTTTATGAGGAATTTATTGTGTATGATATAAGTTTTTATTTGATATATATTATATTATACAAGGTGGTTAAGCTAATTTATACTCGACGCGGCCCCTCTGCCATTCGGCTCTTTTGTTGATCCAAAACCACGACAGCAAGCCTCCTGAACAAGAAGTCCCAGCACTCAGTTTCTTCCTTCTTTTTGATGGACTGGAAGATCCGCTAGACGCTATTTCATTACAAACTGGGCCTGCGCATAAACATACAAAAATATGACACAAATAAAATGAACAATTCAAAATTAAAAACATCCACACCACAAATTATACAGGGTGGTTCAAAAGTGTACAAAAAATTTTTGAGATGAGATGGAGAGCATTAGGAAAAAAAACATGTTTACAAAGAAAGCACGTCGAAGCTCTTTTTTGCCAACAAGTGTTTTCTATCGCCTTTGGATGATGTTTCTACTACTTTACCGCACACAAACTCCGATCATATATCGTCATACGGGAATTTCAAACCAGAGGATTTGGGTGGGAAATGAAGGTTTTATCCGTTGGTGGTCGCCCCAGGCTCGGGAGGTAAAGAACTTGCTTCTAACGTTCTATGCCCGGATTCGAATCCACTGACCTTGATAGCAACCTTGGTAGTGAAAGACGAGCATCTTACCACGGCGCCACACGGGGGCCATAGATGATTTTTCTGATCATTTTCATCTGAACCCTTAAACTGCTCCCATCGCTTTTCGATGACATCAGTGGCAGCTCAATCCTCTGATGATTTGAATTGCTTTCTTAGATGCAATTTTCAAAATGACGTATAGATGGCGTATAAATAGTGTTTTTTCTTTCATTATTTCCCTATTCTCTGTCAGGTTTACTTTTACTGTATTCACACCGCTTTTTTCCTTTGATTCGATTGAACCTGTAAAAACATCTGAGTTTGATTGCCATCTATCGTTCACAAAAGAAAATTGAAATTTTTTTTTTTTTGCCTGCGTAGAGAGAGAGAGAGAGAAGCATATATATATCTCCGGCTATTTGTGCAGTCGAAGGATGAAATATTTTATATCAGAACTAACTTATTGAAATTTTGAGCAACCCTGTACATGTTCTTTTAACACTAGAACGACGGTCACTTTGACAGATATAGGAAAAAAATCAACAAAAATTAGCTCACTTTACCGAAATTTCTTGAAATAGTATCTGTCCAGTCTCTGCGACTTGTTATTGCAATTAAACACTTGTTCGTTGGTGCCATTTTTTTGGAATTTTGTACAGAAGGGCTTGTTATGACGAAGGCCGATTCCGTGTTTTGTTACTTTTACCATTTGACGATCAAGGACGTGATACTGCGTTGAAACAAGTTCCTCTACTTTCTTACCCTTCTTATCATCGCGAAGCTTTGTTGTAAATCTACATATAAGATGCGAAAGGGAACAGGTAGGTAAGTTGAGGATGAAAATAGAACTCTACTTCGCGTACCTACTCTCTTATCAACTTATCTATTATACTGTTTCGCTCTTTCATTTGTTTGAAATTTCATGAAATTTCTCAAGTACCTGCGATAAACCATTCGATAACCGAAAAGACGCTACTGCGAGAATCAAAGATATATAAGATGCGCCGCTAGAGATACAAGATCATCACAGGATGAATTATTGGCCATTGGGCATCATAGAAATTTTCTTTTGTGGGGTGAAAACTCGTGGTTTTTTCAGACCAGGTTATGGGCTTCTTCCCCGTGGATTCTGAAGGAGGGGGCAGCACACATTCTAATTTAAGACTTCAGAATAACAGAGAGTCTCTCGAAAGGAATTTGAAGTTTTTAACCTTTGAAAAGCATTTCAAACTCACAAGAAATAGATTGAAACAGCAATTAAAGAATTTTTTTTTCAATATTTTATCTTTTTCTTTTAAAACTTCTTTATTGATGATAATTTATGATGTTTATTATGATGTTTAATTATGATGTTTATTTATGATAATCTTTAGGCCCCATACTATGAGCATCAGATTTTTACAAGATGCATTTGTGAGGCATAGCGAAAAAAAGGTTGGGAAACATTGTGTTAAAGGAACCCTAATACATGTCATACATATTCCTCATAATTTGAAATATTATTATCATTCGAATATATTAATAACTATTGCAAATAATAAACTGATGCGCATTTCGCATGAAAAATGTATTCATATCAAAATATAAATTATATTTAATTTAGCGTGAGTGAAATTTTACCACTATACCATTAAATTTGCACACTTTACACTTGATATATTTTTATATTAAATTCCAAAAAATACATATAGAAGATTTGAAATATTATTACGTATGTGGGAGTGCACAAACTCGACGCACAGTACGTAATTTGCATAATTAATTATAATTTCATGTATATAATTCAATGCGTCTCAAATATTCTTAATATTTCCTTGGATATCCGATTTTTTTTCGAATTTCAGGGATTCAACGACGATCTTCTAATTATTCAATAAAGCAATTGAAAAATCTAATTATTCGAATATAAAAATTTCAAATTTAAGAACCCGAATAACGCAGCTTAATAAAACCAAATTTTCCATATGAATCGTTAAACCAAATTCAAGTCTCTGTCATTAAGATTATAAATCTTCATAAATTCAACGTTAAAAATACTTAATTCATAATTCAATTTTTCATGGATAATTAATTGATGGACACGAACATAATTTTTGAAGTTTTGAAAGGAAAAAAAAAAAAGAAGAACGAAAACAAAATGGTGGAAAATTCTATTCATAGAAATACTCATGTTTTTGAAGTATTCAGGAGCTATTTCACGCAAAAGGAACTTTTTTTTAAAAAGAAGTTATAAATTTATGTGCTGGAATTTTTCGACTCGGAATTTTCGGTAGCAGCTTTTAAAAATGCTAGTTTGTCACGGAAGAGTAATATGTGTATGTATATATATAATAGAAGAAGGGACTTTAGTACGTGAGAAAATCAGAAAAAAAAATTGATTGGGCTTCTAGAACATAAAAGGTAAAAATATCACGAGTACCTATAAAAGCTGCGACTTAAGTGGAAAAATTCGAAAATTTGCTCGCATTTTTGACTTTTAAACTTAATAAAGTAATTAGAAATTAAAATATATAGGAACTTTTTTTTTCTACTTTTGCGAAAGTTTCAAGAAAATTTTCTAAGAAATTACGGTTTGTTTTGATGTATTGTAAACATAAAATTTTCTAAAATATAAATTAAATGCGATTTCCTTGACAGAAGCTCTTTAGAAAAATACATTTAGACTCATTTAGCTATACTCGAAAAGGTTTATAGTATCTTTTGAGTTATACGGTATAACAATATAATTCATAATTCCTTATAATAATTTACCATCGATACACTGGCCTATAGAATATTATAGATACTAAATTGATACTACTATTAAAAAACGTCAACACTTCCTTCCGAGGACAACTTCGGTCTATCGCCATGGGTAATTTACTACCGAATGGGCTGTGTCGGAAGTGTGCATGTGTATCTAACGGTCTGAGTGCGTATCTAGTGTTTTACTAGATAGCAGATGGCGCAGCCGTGGTGGTCGAGTGCTCATAGTGACGGACTCGCATCGCGAGGCAGTGGTGGTCGACTCAAGTTGGGTTTCTGTGGTTCCCAACTTCGAGGTGCGAATACGAGCCGATCTCAACGTTAAAGTATCGCCAATAACGATACATTTACTCAATCATTACACTTCACTCATAGTTCGAAAAATAGGTGGGCGATGGCAGTATTATAATAAGCATTACACAGAAACAAGCATCACGTTAGGTTCCCAACACGGAGGTGAACATTCCATGTACCAATTCGTTAGAAGTTCCGCAGAGGAATATGAATGAGGTGCATGCGTGGTTTAGTAGATAGCAGATGGCAGCATCATCTATTTTTCAAACGATGAAAGATTGCAATGACTGAATATTTGTACCGTTGTTGGTGTGTTGATCCCCGTGGTAAGACCATTTAACTAAAAGATTAGAGATGCAATTAATGGAGGTGTTTATACTTTGAAATTCATTTTTCTTATTAAATATGAATATTTCTCAATTCTAAAACTATTTCTTTCAGTAATTATAAAATACTCGTATTTTTCTATTAGGACTGGTCCGATTAATTGGCTAATCAATGAAATGCTAATCACCGTTAAAAATGTTAGTTAATTGACTCGATCAATCCGATGAAAACTTTTATTAAAATTTTTAAGTTAACAGATGAGGTTTGATAAGCGTTTTAAAAGAGAAGGTCAAAACTCAGTGTATCACTGTGAACTGCTTTAGTATTCGGGAGAAGCAACAACGCCTGTGCCCTCAAGTACATACATATACATACCATTTGGGATCTGGTTTGAGTTTCTAGGGAAAACGAGCGACAGTATGATCGAAATGAGTGATTCAACCAAAACAGTGTTCTTTAACCTTTTCGACTTATGGACTGGTGAGAAGAATTATCGCAGATCGGCATAATGAGAGAAATAGATGCGAACCGAAAAAAATAATTAGAGGAAAATTTATTGACTTTTCTAACTTATTATATTTTATCATAAGAGACACTTCGTTGAATTGAGAGCCCTGCTGACTTAATTGATGAACGGTCGAATTCTGCCACCGGACTTATCCCGTTGCCGAGTTCCAAAAAAAAAAAAAAATGCAAGCATATTGTGTATATATACGGGGTGATTATAAAAAAAACTATCCCGACATATGGGCCCCTAACTATCATACCATTCACAGAAACTGAATGAAATTTTGGCATAAGGTATTTTGATGTATGCGCTCAAGAATGATATGGAAAACAACAGTGTCACTCTAACAGTTACGGTTACAGTGAGAAAATTTCGAAAATATCAAATGGCAACACCAAGTTTTTTGTATTGGAATGTGAAAAACCCTAAATAGCGTTCGAACGGCAACTGTAGCATGAAAATCACCGGCGGTAGATAGGCTAAAAGTGAGGACAACCAATAAGGACAGAGAAGCAGCATAAAATAAAGCATTTTATTGTGTTTTACAAATTTTCCATATGACCTTGTGGAGGACTAATCAGGCTGGGATCTCAGCCGAAGAAACGGTGTGACGAATGAAACGAACATCAATGTTCTGGTGCACGGCAAAGTCCTTTTCACTTTTTCCTTGCCTAGCTCCGGGAATTTTCGTGCTACAGGTGCCATTCCAACGCTATTTAGTGTTTTTCAGTATGGAGAACGCATTCCAATACAAAAAACTTGGTGTTGCCATTTGATATTTTCGTAATTTTCTCACTGTAACCGTAACTGTTTGAGTGACACTGTTGTTTTCGCATACCTCAAAATACCTTATGCCAAAATTTCATTCAGTTTCTGTGAATGGTATGATAGTTAGGGGCCCATATGTCGGGATAGTTTTTTTATAATCACCACCGTATATATGTACATTATATACATACAAAAATACACACGTGTACAAAGGTATAACAATATAAAGTTTTGATCGAATAATGTATAGGTAGAAAGAGGGTAATTTCGAATTTCACGGAGTTGCCGACAACGCTCTTCCTTCGGCCGTCATTTCAGTGTTTGTCAAGATTGGATTTTCCCACAGTTAGAAGCCGATTTGGATGATTTCATTTTCCAGCAAGACGGGCATCACCACACTGAAGCTTGGATATTCCAGAATTTTTGAACAATCGCATTCCTAATCGATGGATCGGCCGTACGGGACCTGACGATTCAGTTAAACATAATTTGCCTCCAAAGATCGCCGGACCAGTGTGCAATTTCTTTTTGTGGGGTTTTATAAAAGACTACGTTTATGTGCCTCCTTCCAGCTACATTAGCCGAAATGAAGATACGTATAACAGCAGCCGTGGAAGCAGTGGGTGCAAACATGCTCGCAAAAGTTTGGGACGAATTTGACTACCGTATAGACATATGCCGTGCATCCCAAGGTGGACATATTGAGCACCTTTAATTTGGCTTGTAAAGAAACTTCATGATTAGCCATGTAATATAAAATTAATCTTAAGTGTCTATGTTCAATATTTTTCGTAATATACGCATTTCAAATCGGTTGATTCTTTTTGAAATACCCTGTATATCCGTGGACATTGAGTACTGAAGAGATCAACAGATATTTTGTTGTGATAACACATGACGTGTGGTTGGAAGTTGTTAGAGAATGTTCCATGGTTTCGTTAAAAGAATGAATGTACTATTTTATTACAAGTAATTATAGGGTCCACATGCCATGTCATCCATTATCGTGCACGCGTCATATACATAAAGTACATAGGAATTCTCATTGTACAATATAAAAGGTCCCCTGGAGAGAGAGTCGTCTCTCTCAACACCTTGTAGTGAGCAAATGAGATTGGTTGGTGTTGGGAATTTCTGGACAAGAAGGCAAACTAGGACCCTCCCCCGCTGCCACCTATCGAATAAAAACAAAATTATTTGTCATAATTCTTTCGATTAAAATTTGTTGTTGGTGTCAAACCGGTGGGCGGTATGAAATTGAAAAATACAGTCGAACCTCTCGATAGCGGACACCCACGGAACCAAAAATTTTGTCCGCTAACGGGAGGTACGATATGCAGTGGGACATGGTTTATACGACTTTCACATTCATACGACGTTTGACTTCGGTCGCAGTCGTTTACTATACATGTTAATGCTAAAACGTATACGTTACTGTGGATACACTGGTGATTATGCGTAATCACCAATCGTCTCGATAAAGAAAGTTTGATTAGATTTCACTAGATTCATCACTTTTACCGGCGATTACACATAATTCCCGAATGAAATTGGAAAGTCAGATAAATATGGGAAAAATTATTACCTTTCTTTCTCTTCATTAAACCAATTAAATTATTTGCATCAGTTCGTGATACGTACAAGAGAGAAAAACATTCATTTACATTATCAGTTTTGTTATGTTGGCTTTCTTCACACGTTACCTTCAAACAAAACCAACGTTACCATTCGAATTCACCATCCTAGACCAATAGTTATGTTCAGTTAAGTAATTAATTAATGATTTGCCATAATTTACCAACACGAGCTTAGGATCAAACATAATCTTAGTTTAATATAATAAAGACTCGGTTTATGACCAAATATTAGTAAATAAGAGTTTGTGAAAAAAATTAGAGTGTTCCTGATTTCACTACCCGATATCGAGTGTCCGCTAACGGGAAGTGAAATACATTAAAGCCCTATTCCACGGGACCGCGGGACCGGTTGTCGGAAAAGTGACCGTTAGGGGAGGACGTTCCACTGTATGTAGTATGATATCATATATTTTATATTTTCACGATGACACCGTTATAAAATTCATGCCGGGTAATACTAGTTACTATATTTTTAGTTTAAAAAAAAAAAAAAAATGTGGTAAACATTAAAATATAGTACCAGGTATTATGGCCTTGTATAAGACTTATATCAGTATGCGGCGTGAGAATAAACAATATTTGGTATTATACCATGCACTATTTATTTTAATGCTACTTCATCCACACCAAATCCGGCCATATATTAACATACAGCAATTTCCAACCAGTGGAGTTTAGTGGGAAATGAAGGTGCCATCTATCGGTGGTCGCCCCAGACTCTGTAGGTAAAGAACTTGTTTCTGATGATCTTTTGTATGGATTTGAATCCATGGACTTCTGTTTTTCCTTTTATTCTGATATTGTTTCACATTAATTCTGATATTGTAATTTCACATTAATTCTGATATTGTAATTTCACATTAATTCTGATATTGTAATTTCACATCAATTCTGATATTGTAATTTCACATCAATTCTGATATTGTTTCACATTAATTCTGATATTGTTTCACATTAATTCTGATATTGTTTCACATTAATTCTGATATTGTTTCACATTAATTCTGATATTGTTTCACATTAATTCTGAAATTATTTCATATTAATTCTGAAAAGTTTTTTTCAAAATGATTTGAAAAATACTTGTCTTTTTCCACTTTATTCTAAAATTATATTCCCATTTTTTCATCGAGATGTTTTTTTCAGCATGATCCCTGATCTACGCTGATGTTCTAATCTTGAAGTTTATACCAAGATAGAAAAACAATTCCGAAAAATAAATTTACTCGAAAATATTTGATTGCTTGTCCCTTTTAAAAACTCATTCATCTTAGTCTATTTCTTTGACTAATCCAGAAAAAAAAAAGATTTAAGTTGAAGATCAGTATTGACTAAAGAAAAAAGGAAAAAAAAAGGAGAAGGTAGAAATAACAAGAAGTAGACAATAATAAGGAAGTGAAAAACTCTTCATGGAAGAAGTAAGAAGAGTAAAAAGGATCCCAAAAGAAACAAAACCAGTCTACAACTGTTTTTTAGCAATTTTGATTCAGAAAGCTTCGGCAAATCTCCGTTTTATTACAACGTAGGTGCTTTTGTCTGGAAAAGAAGAGCATTTGGTGGAATTTCCTTTGGGAGTTCGGAGTTCCCTTTTGGGATCCGCAGACACTGAAAAGAACGGAGAGTTCTTTTGTTGTCTAGTCGGACTAATAAAACTTATCGCAACCTTCTCCGAATAAAAACGGCCTTTCCTTCTATTCTTCGAGAACTTTCCTGAGAACTTTCTTGCTTTTTTTTTTTTAATCTTTTTTTTTTTTTATTTCTTATTATTCGATTTTCCCATCCACCTCCTTAACCAGAAGTTCTCTTGACTGATAACCTCAGTGTTCTTGTGTGTGTGTGAGAGAGATGCCTTCCGCCTATTTCTTTTTCTTCTGTTGTTTTGATTCGTCGTCGACGTGATCTTTTTGCAGGCGATCGTCGTCCGATTTGTCTTGGAAGCTGTTTATTTTCTTGGTGATCTTTGACTCCTTGGGTTCTTTGGCAATAGGTGGCGTGAAATGTCAATCGACTTATCGGTGAAATCTGTGGTTTTTATTTTCTCACTTTTTGCATTTCAAGAACTTACTGCAAAATTTATTGTCGATGGGATACGGGACCAAATAATAAATCCAGTCAAACTCGGCTATAACGACCTTCAAACGAAATCTCGGCTATAAAGTCAATAACTCCCGGTCAAGACTGATTCCTTAGGAGAATAATGTTAAAGTTGCTTTTAACGTCGAGAAAACGCAAAAACCTGGAACAGCATATTTTTAGACGTTTTTGCTTGTCCGTTTTTATGCCGTTTTTTCAAGAAATTCAAAGAATTAGCACTCTTCGCATTGAAGAAATATTTGTCTGTTGCTCTACTGGTACTTTTCATATTGCGAAATGACAGGAACAATTTTCATGTTGTACATCGGTTAAAAACCAACAACCAATTTCACTTCGGTAATTATCACAGATAGTTTTGTTTTCATTTGATAGGTGGCAGCAGGGAACCTGATCAATACAGTCTCTGGCGTGTATAATAACAGAGCATAGATATGAGAATATAAATGCCAGAGAAGTTCAAGAAAAATTTCCCTTCCATTTTACTTTTTTTTTCGCCAGTTCGCAAATTATTTCTCACGCACGGCGAAATTGTCCACTTAATTTCACCGGTATGCAAGTAGAATAAGACTGCAGGAAAAGGTTCTAAATAATGTATTCTTATCACGTTTAATCATACTTTCTCTTTCCGAAACTGCTTTCTATGAATGCAACGAGTCATATCCTAAAACAATATAAAAGATGCAACGACAGGATATATTTTGTGAAAATAAACATTCATGTGAGAAATGTTTGGGTATTTGAATGAATATGTGTGAAACACTAATGGTGATGAAAAAATATTCTTTTAGTCATGAAAATATTCTATAAATCCTAAAAATACAATTTTAGTCAGTAAAGTAATAATCTAAATACGTAAAGAATTCTATTCTATCGTTATGAAGATACTGTACATTTCACGATTATAACGAATTTCATTCTATTATCGCGAAACTGTAAGGAATAAATACAATATTATATTCCATGCAACATCGCAAATTTTACGCTAACACGTAAAAAATATATGATTGTGTGTCTAGATCTCGTGTTCAAAAAATACGAATTTACAACAAAGTTCCCGACGAATAAATAAAGATATTCAAATCACACTTGCAAAAGTGTTCAAAATATATTTTATTTCATTTTTTCAAAAAAAACAAAGGCGATAAAGTTAAACATATGTTTTCGAAAAATTTCCCAGAACTCAAATCAAATGTTTAACTTTTATCACTGAAATGCAAATTTTTCGATTTCGAAAAACAGCGAGGGAAAAGCTAATGTTAATATACGAATTCATTTAATAAGAATACTGTCAATGTGATGTATTGTAAACATGAAAGAAAAGTTTTTGAGGGAAAATTCCCTTTTGTATGTGAAAGTGAGAAAAATGTGGGGGAAAAAACTGGAAAAAAATGAAAAAACCAAAAAGTTTTAATTTTTGATAATTTTTAATCAAAGCAATTTGTACAGGACACACGCTTACGTATATATATATATATATCATATATAAGCGTACCTCTTAGAAATTCAATTAAATTTGTTTCAGTAAAAGGACTGAAAATAGTGTGGAGAAATAAAAAGGAATAAATAAAATCCGGAAAAATTCAGTTTGACGGGAAAATAATTAAAACTTCGTTTGAAGAGTAAGAAGCGACCGATGTCTTATCTTGTTTCGTTGGAAATTTTCTTGAGCAATTTCTCTCAATTTTTTTTTCCTCCCCTCCCAAAAATTTCTTATTATTATTTCTCTATGCGTCGAATACTGAAATGAAGTTTCTAGGATAAGAGAAGAAAAAAAAAAAAGGAATAATTTCCCCTCACAAAGATACGATATTAATATGATTTTTCTTTTCCTTTCCGATATTTTTCGCAAGCACTTAAGAGAATTGACGGGAATAACACAAAACGAGAAAAATTTTTTTTTGTTCCTCCCCGTTTCGTAAGAATATTGCTTAATTATTACTGAGAATATTTTTTCCTCTGTTATTGTCAGTTTTGAAAGGAAAAAAAAAAAGCAGTAGATTTAATTAATATTGATGATAATGATGCTGATTATAAAGGATGGATTTATAACATCCCAATTTCCACAAAATATATATATAAAAAAAAATTAGGAAAAGACTTTTCCACGAAATGTTTTCGTAAGAATCAAATTAAAGCCCTTTTATAACGATTG
Source organism: Pholcus phalangioides (assembly GCF_987345545.1). Classification (NCBI taxonomy): domain Eukaryota; kingdom Metazoa; phylum Arthropoda; class Arachnida; order Araneae; family Pholcidae; genus Pholcus; species Pholcus phalangioides. The sequence goes on along the minus strand of NW_028301596.1, from coordinate 42,380,532 downwards.
AAAGTATTATTATTGTTGTTATTATATATTCAATTAAGATTCAAAGTTTTCTTTCGAAGAAGAAAAAATATGAGACATTATTTGCACTTTTGTAATATCGGTGAAGATTTGGTAATTATTTTTCTGATATCAATTACCTTTTTTTTTGTGAGTTTCAATTAATTATATGTTTATACTTTTTAAATTTAGTTATTATTTGTTATATTTCGGAATAGATTATTTGTAGTAAACGAGTTATTAATTGGTCATTAGAATTCGTATCGGATTGAAATGTTCCCTTTGTAGTTGTTATTTGAAGTTGTCCGTTGGGAATTATTAACTGAGTAAAAATACTATTATGATAACTATAATGTAAATTATTTATAAAAGTATTTTTTTAATAAATTATCTTTCGGTATGTAATTAACGTAAAACATATATTCGAACAAAAAATAAGTAATATGTATTCTGATTATCGTGTTGATATAATTTTTTTTTTATAATTTGTTATTGTTGTTGTTTATACAAATTTTTTTGATTATTAGAATCAATTAAATAGTTATAAGGCATTACTATAGTTATACACCTGTTCGAGAAATTGTTTTTTAATGATAAATTATAAATAAGAACTGATAATTATGTTTTCTGATTAGAAATGTCGTGAGCGTTTGCTCAACAGAGCATTATTTATTTTCTTGATTAAGTCATATTCTTAGTTGTCTGAATTATTATTATGATTGTTTCAGGTGACAGTCAGGAAAGAGAAGACAAGAAGATATTAATTATAAGAATAATGAGTGTAATAATAATGAGGTATGACGTGTGATGCAATTATGTTATATTATTGTGAAATTATCCTTCAATTGTCAGTTCATGACCTAATTACTGTTAATTTATTGATTCATTTTGTAGGATTTTTTCTATTGTTGATAGAACATAGATAATTAGTGAATGCATTTTAAGTTATGTTGTGCTAATGGCTCCTGATATTTTAAATATTTTTAGATGAAAAGTATGTCGTTTGTTACGTGGGAAAATGCTTGTATTTTTGGCGAGCAGCATGTTAATGAAGGAAACAGAGATTCTCTTTATTTAATTCCGAGGTGAACTCGGAAAGAAACGTCTTCTGGTCTCCACCGGAACTCGAACTAAGGCCCTCTTGCATTAAGAGCATTTCCTTATTTCACGCTACATGGCGTGAGACGCTGAAGTTTAACGGCTGTTTATCGTCATCTATAACATATGACGATTAATAATGACTTATAACGTCGTGACATATGCAAAAAAAAACTGTACTTCAACAAAAAAAAATAATTTTTTTTCGAACTCGTAAAGGGTAATGAAAAAAAAAGGTAGGGGTGGCTAGAGGATAATGACTTGTAGTATCGGATAACAGCCGCTTTGTGGTCGAGTGGTCATAGTGACGGACTCGCATTGCGTGGTTCCGGGTTCGAACCCCACCGTCGCCGTAGTGGTGGTCGGCTGAATTTGGTTTCCTGTGGTTCCCAACTTCGAGGTGTGAAAGAAATCTGATCTCTCTCCCTATTAAAAAATGTCTCGTCGCAGAAAGTAACAGGCCTACAACGGTAAAATCTACAGACATCACACTTCATCCATAGTTCAAGAAATATGAGGTAGATGGCAGCAATATAACAAGCTATACACAGAAACAAGCTTCACGTTAGGTTCACAACATGATACGCACATTTCAACATGTACTAATTCGTTAGGAGTTCCGCAGAGGAATATGGACAAGGCACATGTGTGGGTGTGGTAGTATTTGAAATCAACTATAGTTCCATGAGCAAAACAACGGCTTTTGGCACTGAGAAATCATTGCTTGTGTGAAAGGAATGTCACACTTCAATGAATTCACGGGTTGAAAACAGAATTTCTTACAGATAATTTTATGGTTCCATAAGAGTGACAAAAACTTCGGAAACATTTTATGGATAAAAGATCATTCTAATTACTTGGAGAGTCTCAATTATCCGTGGGCTCTATAAACATGACAGAGATTTGTAACATTTTGTTGGTAGGCAGACAGAACATTTGAAAGACCCTATTAGGAAACAAACTATTATTATCTAAAAGACATGCTTCCTGAATATTTGAAAGATTTTGACTGTAGAAGAATAAAACTTTTAATATCTGAAAGACTGCGTGTGTAGAAGAACACAACCTACAACACATCAAAGAGATTATTATTGAACATCAAAAGATTTTGTGGGTTGAAGAACAAAATTTGTAATACATACAATTTGAAAGACTCTGGGAGTAGAAAAATAAAACATGTAACATCTGGGAAGAATCTGCGGGTCAAAAACCATGTATTCATGTGTGTAGATGAACGAAACGTGTACCACTTGACTGACTCTGCGGGAAGAAGAAGAAAACTTTTAACCCCTGAGAGAATCTGTTTGCAGAGGAACAGAACGAGTAGCGATACAAAATATCTGGGTAGAACAAAATTTGCAATCCAAAAAAGGATGTCTTGTAGAAGAAAAGGAGACGAACCATATATATCTGGAAGGCACTTGACACCTTTACTTCGAAATATGAGAGACAGATGGCAGCAACACAAAAACGAAACAAGCACAATTCCGAAAAACATAAATACTTCAAGGCCATGCATGTACATACACTCACACAATATGTTCCGACACGTACTGATTCGTTAGAAATGTGTACGAGGTGTATGTATGGTCAAGTACTCGTAGTAGTAGTAAAAGACTGAGCTTCGATAAGCATTTGTAACTTCTGAAACAATTTGTGGGCAGAAAAACGCATCTGTGACTTGTAGCGTTTGAAATACTCGGCATTTGCAAAATCTTGACAGTACCTAGGGACATTTCAAAATGATATGTACTTGGTCATAAATTGTAATATCTAGAACATCTTCCACACATCTTCATAGAGAACGCGATAACGACTGGGAAACACTATGAACATTTCTTGGTTTCACAAGTACGTTAATAAATTTTAGTGAGTACAAAAAATGTTTTTCAACTTAATTTGTGTAGCCTTGGTGTGATTTGCGAATGAAATTGTCATAATTAATAACAGCATTAGACTTGATTCCACATCAGATATCACAACTTTTTACGAGTAAAGAAAGACTCGGCCGCATACTTTATTTGAAATGTTTTTTATGGGATTTTTTTTTAATGTACAATGCGTTTCATGGATCCCTAGAGAAAGTCTCTCGAAAAGAGAGAAATTTCGGAAAGAAACTGATCGAGAACTGAAGAAAAAGATTTTTTTGTCATAACAATTGCCTTCACTACAGGAAGGTCATTGCAAAAGCGGCTCCACACGTATATGAATCACAGCGAATAATACTAATACTACTACTTAACCGTATATGCACCTCGTACACATTTCTCTACGGAATTTTTAACGGATTGGTATCACAGCGGACCGATTACGACGTCAAGTGCGGAAATGTTTGTCAACAAGGGAGGAGGGAAATAACACTTTCCAGCCTCCTACATAGTCATGCAACGTAATAACGATAACTTGCATGAGAAAGAATTATGTTTGGTCAAATTTTAACTTCAGAATGCGCCAAAAAAAGATAACATTGTCCGTAACTTAACGTATTTTTTTTCCATGTTATGATGTTAGACTGCCCCGTTCTTTGCAAAAGTGATAACAATAACCGAATGCTAACATTATCAGCGATTTCAATAAGCTGTAGTATGTTTTAGAGAGAAAATATGAAGTTATGTTATATAAAAAACATTGATACATCACACGTGTCTATCATAGTATTAACTACAAGATTTACAGAAGACTGGATGTTGTGAAGATATTTATTATTTCAGATGTTTATTTTTTAAGGAAGGAAAAAACTCATCTCTGCCTCTACCGGGAGTCGAACCCGGGTCCCTCGATTGCCGGACGAGTGCTCTGGAGCTATTAGTCCATGAGCTATTAGCTGATCGGTTTCACCGTCCATTGCACGGTTCCGTTCGGCATATATACGCTCTAGCGAAGGAAAATCTCTATCTCCTCTGTAGCTTAGTGTTCAGAGCACTCGTCCGGCAATCGAGGGACCCGGGTTCGACTCCCGGTAGAGGCAGAGATGAGTTTTTTCCTTCCTTAAAAAATAAACATCTGAAATAATAAATATCTTCACAACATCCAGTCTTCTGTAAATCTTGTATTAACAAGTGGAGAGCGACATTCATGTCATAGTATTAACTCCTACTACACAACAAAAATCTTTTTTTTTTTCATGTTCTTAAGGAAATTTACATAGTTTAGGGTATATTGGGGCTCTTGATTCTGAATCTGGCATTAGTTTTATCAAATTGGCGCTAGTTTTTGAGATAAAGGGAAAATTAAATTTCAATACTAATACATATATACATTTATATAAGCAGCATATAAAAATCACATTGTTGAGCGTATGCGTTATCCAAAAATCTCAGAGCCAATCCCGCAAAACCAATGCTAGATTAGGAGAATTACCACCCAAATATAACCCTAAAATCACTGAATTATCCTTGGCAATCATTTACTATATTTGTTTATAGCGCACAGTTTCAATGTGATGTGTATGCTGCATATATATGCTATTGACATTGAAATTTAATTTTCACTTTATCTCGAAAACTAGAGCTAATCTGACAAAATCAATGCCAGATTCGGAATCAGCAGCCCCAATATACCTTAAAATCACTGAAATGTCTTTGATAGCAAAATCAGTGTTGAGCAGTGTTATTTATGGAAAAGCGTTGAGTAAGATATTCAGTTGAAATCGGCAAAAGAGGGGAGGCATATCGCTATCGATATTCTCAGACATTTCTTTTCGAAGGAGAACCGGAAAAATATCGAACCTTTCAGAGATTATTCGCAAAATAGATCCATAGCTGAGATATTATCATGGCCAGAGCAGATCCTTCATCACTCAGAGGAAAACTCCAAAGGACTAAATGACGTCATGCTTTGTGCTGAAACTAAAATAAAAAGAATCCTTTTCTTAACGTTTCGGCTCTGACCTTTGGTATTACTATTTTTGATGAACGATTCCGTGGGATGCATGTACTGAATGGGGGAGGTTGGTTCTGTACATTTATCATGCTTGTCTATGGATTTTCTCCGTCGGGCATTCTCCTCCTGGTACAAGAAAGTTGTTTCCATTTTTATTTTATCTCTCGAAGGAATGGCACATAAAGAGAAGGCAGAGAAAACATGTCAGCTGTATCAATATGCATTTGTTTTTCTATTCGCCTTATATAGCAAAAAATGTGATGTAGATAACAAGGGGGAATCATACTATCACAGTGAAAATAATCGGTATAAAAGAGATGTATCATTCAAAATTATATAGAGCTATGATTTCATCTTAAATGCATGGGAACTTTTTAAAGAAAAGAGGAAAAATAGATTCATTTTTTTAGAGTCATTTATATCCTGGACACACAGATTATATAAAGTCTCCTGCAAGTCCCACTGTACAGAAGGATAGCATTTCATGTATCAACCTCCCAGAACAAATCAGATTCAGATGGAGCTGTATGCATGCGAGTATTCTAGAACGTCCATTATTGAAGAACTTTACTCACATATACAGTATATTGATATTGTGTTCATTAAATTCTCCTGAATTGATAATGTTTTATGAGATAATATATCTTGCTTGATCTTTCATGTCCTTGGCGACACTATCGTGCTGTACCACTGTACTATCTCTCTAGTAAATTCAGTTTTTATCTACCTGCGTCTGTTGAGAAAATTCTTGATTTTCTTACATTAGATCACTTGCTCATAAAATTTTGTTCTTATAAATATTGAGTATGGGCATAGTTATGGCTTGGGCAACATACCATAGTTAAGGTAGATACAGGGAAGGTGGAATAGTATGTGGAATAGGAATGTATAGGATTTCTTAAATTTTACTAATGCTTTCTAAAATTAAACGGCAATCAAACGGTAATAGTTATTGAAGTTATTCTTGCAGATGATTAATGAGGTCAGAAAATTTTGTTTGAACGCTTCCTTGTGCCTTTAGCAAACGTCATCTGAAGCTGAAAACATTTCCCTGAAAACAACAAAGTGAAAGCATTTGGAAATCGCATCAAAGTAACCTTAAAATGCTCACCGGCTCTCACAATCAAAATTGTTTACTTTGATTGTGACAAGAGCTTGGCTCGGTTTGAAAGAACAAAAAAGCCCCCCCCCCCCCCCGGAATCATCTGTTATGCGGTCGTGTGGGTATCGTTAAGGACTCATATTGTGAGAGAGGATTCTAATCCCACTGACAGCATAGCGCTGTTCGGCTGAAAATGGTTTTTCAATTTAACCCTTTACGGCACACTACTCTTTAAAGTTGGAATTTCAAAAAAAAAAGTGGTAGACTGTCTACTTAGGCCTAAAGGAGTATGCAGGTACAATTTTGTAATCACAAAAAAAAATATACAAAATTTTTTGTAAATATATACGAGGATTTTAAATAACGCTTCACAGCCGAAGATCATGAATTGCTTTGTTTGGTGGTGTCTTCTATGATTGAAAAGGAAAGTTCAAAGTAAAAGGTAAACCTCTTTTTATCCATTTATAATTGAATTTAACGGTTTGAGAAGCTAGTCAAGTTGGATGTTCTATGCAGTGGAACACTGAACAACAAAGGGTTAAGGCGCAAATGCGAGTCGATCTCCCATTTCAAAAAACTTTCTCCACAGAGATCAACCAGGCTCACGCAAGAGGTAAAATAACTTGCGAGTTGTTTGCTTCCGCATTCGAAAGGCAGATCATAGCATATTTCGAGCAGATACAACAGGTATTACTCAGAAACAAACTCCACGGTAGGTACACACAACATATACATCTCATTCCGACAAGTACCAGTTCGTTAGACTTTAAAGTCGCAACTAGTTTTGCAAGCGAGGTATTATTCTATCGCAGCCCAAAGAGCAGCAGTCGTACAGAACGAGTTCCGGTAGCCAATCCGGTATTCACCCATTGCACTTCATGCATAGTTAGAAAAATCCATGACAGATGGCAGCATTATACAGAAACTAACGTCCCGCTAGGTTCACAACACGTACACACACATTCCAACGTGTACCAATTCGTTAGAAGTTCTGCAGAGAAATATGGACGAGGTGCATGTGTTGTTTAGTAGTAGTGGTAGCCAAGCCATGGTTCCTCAACGCCATCTGTCGCTGAAATTTGGCAATGGACAAAAAAGTGGACTACCGAAAATTCCTAATCTCGCTCATTATATTCCAAAGTAACTTTAATACGCATCACCGTTTGCTAAAAATTCCATTTTAAAAACCATCGGTCCATTTTGGGATACCCCGTAACTAACTAATCTGTGCTGTAAATGGAATTGCTTGGCGTCTACAAAATAGTAGCAAATCAGTTTTCCGATTTTCTCCTTAATCTCGTTTATAAGACAAGCTATTAACTTTCATCAATTCTTGGACCGTATCAGACAAGAACGTTTAAAGCACCACAAACGTCGAACACTCACTCGGCTTCCTTTAGGTATAAGCATCAAGCGAGGTGGAGAACGTTGAAAACGGGATTCGTCGATACTATCGACATCGATTCGTACAAAACTTAATTAAAAGGAGCATGAACGAGCAACTATTCAACAAGACTGTGACCTATTCCCCGGAATCATATCGTGCAATGTACGTACATTACCCTTCGCCCCCATCTTTCGATCCTCTTTCCCCCCATGTAAGCGGAAAGCTCCGTCTTCAGTCATGTTATGACACAAGGAAATTTATAGGAATTTCCTAATTACATCATGGGAGAAGCAACGTTGAGCAAGTTTGTGAGGAGCTCTAGATTGACACGGGAATTACGAGAATCCGACCGATTTTCCTATCCTAGAAGAAGGGGGGGGGGGGGAAGGATCCAGGAATGGTCGATCGTTGCTGAAGCAAATCCCGTTATGTGCTCTCCTCCTGGGAAAAGTTATACGTATTGAGATTGGTTATTAAATTCTCGTGAATTACTATTCATAATTTCTTCGTCTCATTAACGCATGTTTATGAGGATGTTTCATGGGAAGGATATTCGTTGTTGCGGGGGAATATCACAGAATATCCGAAAAATAGTAGAATTCTGAAGAAAAATAGTCTTTTGTTTTTGGATCTGAGGCCTGCAGGAACTGCCTCTGAACTTGAAATTCGGAAAAAATAGTGCTTCCTATCTCGAAACATGAATAATTTATAGTTGTGAAGTGTTTTGAAGTTTGGTTGATTCAGCTGGAAATGACACACTGGCTTCTTGTATACTCTGTCATCATTGAATACTGATTTGTTTGGAATCCGATTCACATCGATGCTAAATCATGAATTACATACTGCAAAACGGAAAAAATTTCATGAGATAGACATAGATGTTATGTGTGTCACATCTATTATACTTAACGGGACATTGCAATATCTAAACAACAATACAAATATAGATGCTGCCAGCACACTAAAAGTTCACACGCAACACTATATACGCACTCAGACAGTTAGGTACACGCGCACTTAGGCTTCCGGCACAACTTAATCGGTAGTAAAATTCCCATGGCGATAAACTGGAGTTGTGCTCGGTTGAAAGCAAGAAAGTATTCCGTAATCGCTAATTCGTAGGGTTTTCCGACCGGGCCGCAAATAATTTCACCTTATACTTGATAATGCCACTATAGGAGTGGAGGAGCAAATGCATTATACCGTGAACAAAGGACGATGAAATTTCTACTTGCGCTAGGATTTTTGCTGCCACCTATCAAATGAAAACAAAACAATTCGTTACTACTCTTCAAGTAAGATTTATCATTAAAATATTGACCGTTTCATATATTGACATTCAAATTGACCGTTTGATTTAAACTGGTGCGCAGCGTTAAAATGAATAACGTGTTGGTATGATACTAGGTACTTTTTAACTTTCATGCTCAATATCGGTGTAAATCGCATGCGCTATATTACCAGTTAATATGTTTTACGTTTGTCAGAAAATAATTCTTGTAAGCACCAAAAAAAAAAAAAAAATAAAAATAAATAAAATAGTAATCAGTGTTACGTGGCGAATAAAATTAATATTATGCAGAAAAAAATTAAATATTACATATGACATACACCATATATTATTTTCATGCTGCATACCGGTTTAAAACGAACAATCGATATTTCTTGAAGATTTTTACAGTTAATTTCACTTTGGTTTGATAGGTGGCAGCATTATCCCCAGTGAAATGATGTTTCTTGTATGTAATAGTAGAGTAGTAATCACAGTATGCCGGAAGTAATGAGCACTATGTCCATTTTCGTCAATATTGGGATGGGATAACGCTATTAATTTGCAGTACTTTCGTCACACCAAACACGGGTGTGGGACCAACACCCGTGTTTAGTGTGACGAAAGTACTGCAAATTAACACTAAGTCCTGCTTCAGTGAATAACAGAAATTCACTTTATACAACAGGAGATCTCCACAGAAAGACAAAACAAAAACAATCTTCAAACAGGTCTCATGTATAACCTCCTTTTCGTGACATGGCGCTTTTTCTGGCATACAGAAATATGAAATACAAGTTTAACATAAAACAATTAAATAATAAAAAGGATAAGACATTTTCCTCAGATCATTTTTTTCTTCGCAGTTTCGAAAATTGTTTCTTCAATTTGTGCCAGTCCGTGAAATCATCCAATTAATTTCACTAGTCCGCAAGTAATAGAAGGTTGAAGAACAACACTGGTCTAAATTGTATTTGGTTCAACTCTATTTAAATTATATTTGTTTTCTTTTAGTCCTATCTGCATATTATTTAGTTTACTCCCATCTAACTTTTACTTGGTTTTACTTTCATCTAACTTTTATTAAATTTGCTGAAATTTTATTTAGTTTTGTCTGGTTTTTATTTAAATTTTATTTGATTTGTTCTGTGTGGATTTTACTTGGTTTGCTCCTATAATTTTCTTTTTTTTAGAAAACAGTTTTCTGAAGCAAACAATTATTTGATATTAAACAAGCTACAGAAAATATCTCGAAGTTGTGGGGAAAAAATAAAGAGTGCTTCAAAAAATATAGAGCGAAAGTCTTATATTCTTTACTGATAATCTTAAGAAAGAAACACTCAGAAGTTTCTGGATGGCCCAATAGTTTAAACGCTTACCTTTTATGATGGAACGAACCATATATAAAATACAGCTATCACTCATATATAGGCAGAAAGTAGATCTAGAAATCATTGAATCCGGATTCAATATTTAAAAAAAAAAATCCTTTACCTATTTGTTCCAACACACCGGTCGTGTATATAAAGATTCTATACATCAACTTCTCACCAAAAAGTTTTATAACTTCTCATCCAATCTTTCAAACACTTCGGACGCATTCCGAACTTCACGCAACACTTCAGCTGGTATGTGTGTACATGCCTTCACATACCCCCCCCCCCCCCCCACACTTTATTTTTCACAGCATCGGCAATTTATTTTTACAACTGCTACGGGATATATATTTTTGAAAACTTGCTATATTTTTTGGAGTTTTGTGACGGTGTCTCCATGATATCACATCCCTTCTTACATTCGCATTTATTTATTTCTTTTCCCCCCCTACTCTTCTTCTAACCTAAAAGACGTCAAATTTCTTAGAAGATCCGGTATGTTACCTGGTACTGATATACAAGTAGACGGAAATTCAGCTCTGAAATCCGGAGGGACACTGGCTCGTCCCTCACGCATGACTCTCTCTCTCTCTCCAAAAAAAAGTACCAGAGATTTCACCCAACTTTACGATTACTGCTCCTTACTCCTCTTTTTCACAGGCTTTCATGTATGTGAGTGTGTGTATAGATATATACATTTTATACTCGTTCTTACCTAGACCCTGTACTAAGATAAGCCACCATAAGAACTGACATCATCCCTTGGAAAGTTTCGAAGGTGAAAAATTCTCGAAGATTCTTTTCAATTCCTTTAAACTTCTATCTTGTGCCTCCTTCTCTCGTCTCTTCGATAGATATATTCCCCCTCCCCTCACTTCTTAAACTCTGGTACTTCCTATCTTGGAAAGTCTTAAAAAAAAAAAGGAAAGATGAGTTCTCCTTTAAGAAGGCTTCTGTGCAGTATTCTCCCAAGAATCTGGCTTGGAATTTTGCCAGGTTGCACTCTTTTGTACAAGATTTTTTTTCCTGAACATTTATATCATGAAAAATTTAAAATAAGGGAATTAACATTATTATTTTTAATGAGTGAATATAAAAAATAATGTATCTTTTTGGAGCAGGAAAGTTGGCTTGAACCTTTATTTCAATATAAATAGGCTTGAATCAAAGTTTTTGCAACGGTATCTCCGTATCGACTTAAATTAAAGAATTTAGAATCACGAATGCACCATAAATACCTCGGCATCAGACAAAATGCAGTCATACTCGGTTATGAAGACGGTTATGAATTTGTATTTGCATTGTTTTTATTTTTAAGGATATCGGTTGTAACGACACCTAGGCTATAAGTCACAAATTGGTGGTCCCGGCTGTTTCTTATTGAGAAAAGCAAGAATCATCAATAAAGCCCGGATTATATGCTCTAAAAAGTGGCGAAATATGCTCTAAAAATATGCAAATATACACTTAAAAATCCCAAAATATGCACTTAAAAATCCCAAAATATGCACTTAAAATTTCCAAAAAATGCACTTAAAATTGCCAAAATATGCACTTAAAATCGCCAAAATATGCACTTAAAATTGCCAAAATATACATAAAAAACCCAAAAATACACTAAAAAAATCCTGAAAAAGTTAATTATCAAAAATGAGAAAAATACGCAAAAAACTACATATTTTTTATTTAGGCATTTTTAATTTCTAGTTTGTTGTAGCTGGGCTGAGTAACAAAATACCACTAACAAAATAAGATCAAATTATTACACTACTAATAATTACACTATTTCTAGAGAAATTGAACTGTCTCTAGAAATAGCCTTAAAAATAGAACACTTGATGTTTGGAAAATACAATTATTTCTATCGATTCACCAAATTCCACCTACGGCATAAAAAGAACCGATGTTATAAAAATATAGTAAAAACCCCCTCTAGCGGACACCCCTCAGATGCGGTCACCCTTCTTTAACGGCCAAGTAATATTTTCCCCTTGTATAATAGAAGTATAGACCACTGATCAACGGTCACCCCTGTTTAACGAACGAATTTTGTCTCGCCGGCGACCGCAGACGAGAAGTTTTACTGTACTATTACCAATATTTATGTGAAAAATTATAAAAAGTGATTACGCTTAAATAAACCTCCTTCGTGAAATACATATTAACTCACTGCAGAGTAGCGGAGGCAATTTATTTCTTCATCAAGGGTTATATATACAAGACTATATTATACGCAATAATTGGCGATTTTGCTGACGATTGGTAACATTTAAGGTGAGAATTTGCGATTTTTCGAATTTATGCGATCCCGATTTCCCGTATTTTCTCGCTATAATATTGTCAGCATGGTGAAATAATTTCATGTATAATATTTGATACTCCATCTGGTTATATATTTCATATCTAAAAGGTGTTGAAAACGGCAACTTCGGTGGCAATGGAAAACACTACGTGGAGTATTTTACATCATTATACCTGAATTTGACTGTGTTAATATCACATATTTGACATATTCAATATCTTTCTCGTAAAAAATATTCAAGTCTGTAGTCTTGCTGTAGCATTGCATTTCTCGCCAAGCGTGATTTATAAGCAATATTTGGCGATTTCACTAACGAATCACGGTATTTTTGGTGAGAATCGGTGATGTCGCGTATTTAAGATATCAAAATTTATAATTTTTTACCTCCTAAAATATGATCATCTACATACGATATGCACCTTATTCATAAATTAGGCACCTTATTTGTTTGAATCTGATTATATTCTTCAACCTTGGTTGTAACCAGGGCCGGAACTGTAGGGGGAGGGCAGGGCAACTGCCCCGGGAAGCAGATTTTAAGTAGCGGAAAATTTTTGCAAGGACAATGTCCTAAATTATGTTTCAGTTTAACCATACCTGATCTATATTATATCATTTATACACAACTTTACTTTATGAATATAATGTTTTATTTGGTATAACATAAGAAGTAAAAAATTAACAAAATTTTAAAAATTACATAAAGTATTTATACTACTCAAATTTTATGATTTTAAAATTCAATGATGACTTTTACACCAAAAGATAATGGGGAAAGAAAAAGAAACACTTTCAGGCGGAAAAAAATACAGCCCTTCCCCCCCCCCCCCCCCAAGAAAAACCCCTAGTTCCAGCCCAGCAGTGGTGGTCGGCTGAAGTTGGCTTTCTGTGGTTTCTCCAACTTCGAGGTACGAATGCTAGCCGGCCTCCCATTTGAAAATGTCTCCTCGCAAAGAGCAGGCAGACCTATAATATACTTCCACCAGGGCCGTATTTTAGGAGAGCGGAAAATTTCAAATGAGAACACAAAAACCGTTATAAAATTAACGAATGTTAAAGTGTTCAGGGGGGGGGGTGTGGCAAAATCACTTTTTCCTACTTCTGCAAGTGTTCTCTGGTTGTAACGACAGAATTTCGTGGATCATCAATTTCATTATAACCGAGTTTGACTGTATTTTTCCCATGCATTCGTCCCTGAAATATTAGATCTGCCTGAACTTAAATAACAAACATAATTTAAAAGCACCCAAACGCATGCTGGAGTACGAATCCAAACAGTAGAAGATCTGAATCATGCACATTGCAGTTCCCGATGGCAGAAAAGTGTCTGATGTCTTTTACTTCCAAGAGAAAAAAAATAACAATAAATTATTATTTATCTTTTTCCTCTATCTTGGAAGAACTTTCTAAGGAATATGGCATTTGGGCAAAAGTCGCTAACTGGATGAGAGTAGAGAGAGAGAGAGAGAGAGAGATGAGGATGATTTGGATCCACTTCCCGAGAATGGTGGTAGTACGCCCATAGGGCCCTATCCTTTCCCTTGGCGTCGTTTCCGTAAGGCTCGAGCACGGAAAGGTCGTAAAAGACCGAGCTAACGGCCAGCGGAATGCCACTAAGCGTTATAAACTTATCCAAAGTCGGCCGTTTGAGGGATCTTCAAGCATCTTAAGACCCACTTCTGCCTCTTCCTATGATGTTTTTCCCAGGCAACTTTCAAACATCTAGACGGTGGTCTAGAGAGTGAGAGAGGTTTTCTTTTTTTATTACCGGCAATGAAAGCTTGTGTGTGTGTGAGAGAGATGTGGTGAGGTTCGATTCCTTTGGTCTACATCTTGAGTCTGAAGTCTCTTACTGTCCTATCTCCACAACGGAAATAAAAGCTTTTGCCCCCTTTTCTTATTTGTTTGTTTTTTTATTCACGACTTTGCCCTTGCCAAAGAGTTGATGGGTTGACCAGAGAGGAGAGAGCGAGTGCGAAACCGCTATAAAAACATTTCTTATGGGGGGAAATAGACTAGAGACACTAAGTCTCATCTGGATAACGTGCGACGATATGATGTCTATGATCTCTGTTTGGAAAATTCCAATGTTCTCAATATTATTTTGTTGTTGAGATAATTAATTGCAGTACTTATAACCGATGATTAGATTCAATATTTTCAACAGACTTCAGGTTATCGCAGAGGATATGTCGATAGATATAAATTTACACCGTTGTCTAAGGCAGTGTTTCTCAACCTTTTTAAGTGACAACGCGGACCCTTTGTAGTGAAGGTCGATGCACCGTGGTCCCCTTATAGAAAAGGCCAATGTTCAGTGGAACTCCTGTAGAGTAGGTTAATTTTGAGCAATCCACCCTCCCCTCCCCGAGCATGGTCCTCTACAAGCTGCAGTAGGGGCTCCTAGGTTGTGATCTTCGGTCCCCCAAATTTTTGTTCTACATACCCGCTCCTTCAATATTTTTCTCATCGCCACCCCCCAACTCGAGAGTCACGAGGACCCTATGCTGTAGGCACCCAGAGTTTCTATTACCTTCCCAGGTTCATTTAATCGTCATCGTCGTCTTTCCAGTGGGTAATATCTCCAACCCACTCAATTTGGGAAACACTGGGATAGATTTCTTATGGGCCTCTCTATAGTAAATATATAGTGTAAAAAAAACAAAAAAAATTAATAGGGTACAGAGATTATACAAGAATCAACACGGGCCCCACGGCTAGGAGCTCTAACAGCTTCACTCTTGAGGGGTACATGGAGTATGGCCTCTACACTATACTCTCTGGCGGATTCCCTGGACACATTTTTCACAGGCCCTTCTGCAGTGAATTTATTGTGAGAGAATTTATTTAGTGTGAGAAAAAAAAAATTGTAAGAATCGTCCAGGCCCCTTAGGTAGAGCCCTGCTAGCCTCGCTCTTGTACGGGAGCATGCCTACCTTGCATAAAATCCAAAATGTATTGTTTTTTTATAATTTGTGCATATCATAAAAAATTTAGTGAATAACAAGTTCACAGCAAAAAACGTGTCATAAATGCGAAAGTAGTAAATGAAAATTATCCCACGGAACCCCTAGCGGTCCACGGACCACAGTCTAGGAATCACTGGTCAAAGGGTTTCATGGCAAGTCTCAGATAAAATCAATTTTTCCAGGTTGTTCGACCCATCATCTGAAAAATTATATAACTTCTCGCCATTTCCCTAACAGCTTCCTGCAGAGAGAACCACAATTAAATTGTCTGATTGGAAATATAGATAGGAAATTACTGTTTTAAAAAAAAATTGTTCCATCATTGGGAATATGATGAGTATGGGTTTTGTTTTTGGAGTGAGTAAAAAGTTTGAAAATGAATTAAATAGAGACAAACGGTAAGGAAAAATTGCGATTTTCACTAATAGGATCAAAAAAAAAAACAAAACAATTGAATTATTTTTTTATTAAATTTTTCTTTCAAAAGTTACCGATAGAGAGAGCTAAAAAGCAATATTCGAAGCATATTCACGATAATCAGTCGTCAACGAATTGTGTGTGAGGATGCATATTCTTCAATGCCAGAAGCCTTCTTTACATAATCTGCTTCATGTCTTGCATGCTAGCGCCATCCATTGTCGACTTTTGAAAGCATTCTTCTTAGAAATATAATATAACCTGATCTAGTACGTCTCTCTCAGATTCCCATTCGGGTCAAACAATAATTATTTTATCATAATTTTTCTTTTGGTTTTTAAGTTTTACTAAAAAATTGGACAGACCATAGAGATCTCTTTGGAATACGTGAGGATCACATTATTATTAATTTGATTATTAATTAATTTGAAATAATAATAATAAATTTTCGATGCACTCTGTTTATCCATTTTATTATATCAAAAGCATTTTGACATCTTTAAATATATAATGAAAAGTTCTGGTATTATATAAAAAACAGTGCGCTGCTTTACTTCCGTACGAGAAGATAGATAGCGTCTGCACGCAGAAGTAAATAGTAGCTGAAGAAAACCTGTTAAAAAACCTTACCTACCAGCAAACCAGTTTTCACAAAACCTACGAGCTGCTAAAAGCAAAAAAAGAAAAATATCTCATAGGGCTACATGCCCATACGCTGTCTATGAAAATTCAAATTATTGATATAAAATCTGATTATCAATAAGCGATCCACATCATCCGAGAGCGATGAGAGCAGTTTGTTTGAGGATTGATACTGGTCTCAAATGACGTCAAGATATGACGTGATATCAGCATTTTCTAGAGAAATCTGACAAACACAAATCGACATATTGGTTCCAATACTCAAGGCATGTATTTTGAAACCTTTCAGGATAGGATATCTGATTGATAATCAAATTTTAAATACAAATACAAAGGCCACAACAGACAAAATGCCCATCGAGGTGGCTGAGAAAAGATGACAATAAAAAAATATGGATGCCGAATACATATTTAAACTAAATCAAAAATACATCAACCCAACAAGAGCGATAAAAAACACCAATAATTATGATAAAATATACATATACTGCCCATAAAAAATTAGGGTTGCATTATCTAAGTATGTGGATAGCTTCTCGATTTATTCCAATATGTTTATCGTACTTCTTTGTTTTAAACGAGTCAATTTCGCCAGAGTTCACGATCTCCGGAGGTAAGCTATTCCATTCATTCACAACCCTATTAGGGGAAAACTCTGTGACACCACAACCTAGAACTGTCCCTTACCAATCGACACTGGTGTCCCGTTGTAGAAGCAATTAATTGGAAATGCATTAATATCTCATGGTCCATTTTTTCCATCCCATTGAAAATTTTAGACACTTCGATCATATCCCTTTCCCACGACACCTGCGTTCTTCCTATGTAAACATTTTCAGAAAATCAAGTCTCTCTTCATAACTCAAGCCCCGTGTACCCTAAAGAGCACGCGTAGCTCTTATCTGCAACCCCTCGACCTCTATATCTGCACTCCTATGTGCCTCTGTAGGTACGGTCTCCAAAACCTGACGGCATACTCCAATCCAGGACGAACTAAGCCTCATAAACCTGGAAGGATCAGTTTAGGAGAACATGAAGAGATATTTTTGAGAATGAAACCAAGCATCCTATTCAATTTTTTGACCACCACTGTGAACAATGTTCAGAAAACCAAAGCAGCTCATTAATAAGAATACCCAGATCGGTGATCCTAGTTGCATCCAGGATAATAACACCAACTCGTAGAACTAAATATGCGAAATATTTCATTAAAACACATAAATATATGAAACATCATAATAAATATCCAGTAATCAAGAATTTACAAATATTTTGTGAATGAACAAAATCAAATTTTTATTTCAAAATATTCGTGACGTATCGAGAGAAAAATAAATAATGGGAAAAATATACAGATAACCTCAGAAACAATCTTGAAAGTCCTCCCGAAAATTTAGAGACTCAATAAAAAATTACTTGCAGGAAATAGAACCCCGCACAAATGCAAAACATCCTATAGGCTTATAAATGCTTCAAAAATTCTTGAAAAATTGAAGAATTTTGTTTATTTCAATGCGAAAAAAAATTATCACGGGAACTTTTTTTTGGTATCAAGGAAAAAAAAAATTGGAAGTACAAATTTTTTTTGATAGAGGGATGGTTCACTAATAAAATCACAGAATTCCAAGGAAAATTTTCATTTTCAGCATTCAGGCAAATGTTTGAAAGATATGCTTGCTTGAAAATCTTCCTAACAACAAACAAACATAGTTTTTGATCAAGTTCTGTATTTCGTTTGGGTGAATTACCCTTTTAAAACAAAAATTATTCGTTCATTTAAAAAAAAACGGAAAAATTCTCAAATCCACCAATTTCTTTAAATTCATATTCATGTGACATTCGCGTATATCTTAAATTATAAATTAATAAATTCCTCATACCACTACTTATCAAAACTATTCGCATCTATTGCTTGTGCATTTCTACAGAAATATACTGAGGAAAAAACTGAATACCTCTGATACTTCCAGCGTATATATCCATATATCTTGCCGTATAACTAGAATGAAATATAAATAAATATGTACAGTATATAACAAGCTATGGCTACTTGTTATATACAGTAGACATTTCCAGAGACAGTATTCGTACGACACTAACTAGGAATAGCTGCTGCGTCAAGGGAAATGATTGGGGGAAGAAAAAAAAATACAAGATATATAGAAGCTTCTCAGACGAATGTCTGATATGGTTAGACGTCGGGAAATACATAGGAAACTCGTATCGAAAGGATTACACAGTTGACAGACGAACACGAGTACTCTCTCCTATCTCTCTCTTATGCATTTTTCATCTCGAGTTTAGAGCATTTTCGAAAGCTAGCATCAACGAAATACAACACGGAATTCCCGAAGGTAGATAGGTACAAATACATACTCCATATATTTCAAAAATTTTTTTTTCGCCCTTTCCTATAGATGTATCAAACCGGATGATGGAAACGTCCATGTATAAATTTTGATCCCGTTCGGTATTTGTATTGTTCGGATATAAGAGTATTTTCGAGAATATTCCTTTGATCCGGTCTTTCTATAATGAATTGCTTAATTATATTGGATGGAATGTCAGAAGTTTACCTCTTGCTCCGTCACTTTTCTTGGGTAAATATTATTATCACGGTTACAGTTTCTGTTTTGAAACTCTATAGTTAAGTGATTGGTTTTTAGAATTAGTAATCTTTATGGATTGTTATTGTATTTTGTTAAGGATCTTGCGGAACGACGTTTATAATGTATTAATGATAACAGATAACTTTACGAATAGTTTGATATTCACTTTAATTTATGAAGGACTAATTTTGTATCTTAGTGGTATAGCAATGGCAATTTCTCGTAGTTTTATTTATGTTAATCTGCGCTATGGAAAAAAGGCACATTGTGTAATTTTAGTGAAATTTTAATTAAGTGGTGTATATTGCAGGATCTCACTGTAGATGGTCTACATACTACTACTACTACCAAATACCAATTCCGTGGCCATATCGCTATATTACAATATTTACTTCCGTTGAAGAGTTGGGTTGGAAATGAAGGCGCCATCTGTCAGTGGTCGCTTCAAGCACGTTGAGAAAGTATCTTATTGCCTATATTCTTCTCTTGGTTCGAACCAGTGACCTGACGGCAACCTTCATGGTGGTAGACGAGCATTGTACCACAACGCCACTTGGGGCCCCGTAGTTGGCCTACTACTAAACCACACATGCACTCCGTCCACATTCCTCTGCGGAACCTCTGACGAATTGGTGCATGCTGGAATGCACGTGTTAGGAACCTAACGTGAAGTTTGTTTCTGTGTAATGCTTGTTGTGTGTGGTGCCGCCCTCTGCCATCAGTTTTTCTAACCATTAGGGAAGTGTAATGATTGAACAACTGTATCGTTGTAGGCCTGTTGCTCTCTGTGACGAAACTTTTTAACGGAGAGATCAACTCGTATTTGCACCTTTGCACCTCGAAGTTGGGAGCCACGGGAAACCAACCTCAGCCGACCACCACTGCGGCGACGGATTCGAACTCGGGTCCTGCGAGTCCATCATTATGACCGGCCACTACAGCTGGTCTGCAATTCGATTCGGAATATGGTGGTTAAATTATGAGACTAATGGCTTAAAGACAATTCTGAATGGTTGGATACATACATGTACAGCCTGAGTGATTTCAAGTTTTTACTAGTTGAATTGTTTCAACCGGCTGATGGAATCATAAAATTCCAACTTCGCTGAAATTTGGAACATCAATGACTAAAAACATCGGATACATTTCTAGGTTGTAACCTCCAACTCAACGCATACGTGTTATGGATTTTATGACAATAGCTGAAGATGTTCGACACCTATTCACATTGAACTGGAAGCTTTTTTGCACTATTAATGCAATTAAGGTATCAAGAATTCAGGATAGAATAGCCCGTTCACTGCTTCGGTTCAAGATCTGTTTAGTAAATCATTGAATGACAATGTAATGGGCTATGTCGGAGATAATTTGTACAGTGACCAGGGCTATATAATAAGAACTGTTTCATCTCTCTGATGATGCCTTGGCTAAGTGAGCGTGATCTTGGAGCTTCTGTGTGACGTCACGGCCCTGCTACTTTTTTCTCGCATACGCGCGACATCAGCTTACAAAACAAACTGTATCACAGAGGACAGAGGATTACTTTAAATTTTAGTTCCTTATTTGTTTTACTGTTTTTGAGAGAGACTTCTCGTTATGGTATTGTTTTAATGTTACTGGTATGCCCGGGTGGTATTTTTATAATACATTTTTTTTTTCGATTCTTACGTGAATCTATGATAAAATGAGTTGAGCGATTGCAAAGTGCAAGAACAATGCTAGGATAAATTTCTCTTGGATAAATATTTTATCCTTTGGTGGATTAACAGTGCCGTCGGAGACAATTGATAGCTTCGAAAGAGTTTTTAAATCTCTCCATGGCGAGCGTGAGACATTCAAACATCAAAAAAGTGTTATTAAAGAGCTGAGAAAAAAGAGACGATGTGGAGTTACCTGATATATGCCCACTAGCTATTCACATTCATTCTAGGTTAAGAACTTTTATTAGAATCAAAACTTTGAATAGGGATAAACAGTGCAATCCAAAAGAAGTGAAAAAAAAACAAATAAATGTATAAAATCTAAGAAATAGTTGGTAAGTAATAATGTCTTTTGATATTAGGATTCAAAATAATAATAATATATTTCAAACATTTCATTCCAGGATTTTTTTCCTCCCATGTTTTTATGTTGCAGTTGTATTGGCTATTATGAAGTCCGAAGCTTTTTTTTTTAAAAGTTACACCTAATTCAAATGAAAGCAAAAAATTAATTACAAATTATTAGAAAGTTCAGTAGATAATTGAAATTATCTGTCTCCAGTTGGTTTTCAATCAACCCAAAAAAAAGTCAACTAACGTACCTGATTCAACTGGAATGGGTACGAGAAAAATATTCTTAGTGGAAGTTATATCATGAGCAATTGAAAAAATTCTTATTATAAATGTTTAAATCTCTGAATGAAGCAAGCAAATAAATAATCAGATACTAATAAAAATAATTCAGTTAAATGGGCAGTGCAGTGGTTGTAGAAACTACCGTAATTAACAAATTAGCAAAGCGGCCGCATTCGGTTCTACGGGGAATGAATCACACGTGATGTCAGCTGGTACCGACTCCAGCGCCTCATGGGACAGCCCTTGTTAAATGACCCTAAGCGTGACCCACCGGCAATGTGAAATACTGGTCGAGTCAAACTGAAGATGGTGAATCAAATTCCGTGAAAAAGCAAGTAATCCCACACCTCTTCTAGACCAGATAACCATGATTCCAAAACTCATGTCCGTTGTAATGAAAATATGAAAAATTCATAGATTGATACCTTCAGCAATTTATCAGCTTATTTAGGGTTTCATCAGTCTTCTGTCGCTGTTATTTTGGAGTTGACATTGTGAATACAATAGTAGACAGTATGCAGAACAATATGATTAATCACAATAATGATAGCATCCCAGGTTTATAGAAATTGTGTGCGTGTGTGATGCAAGATCACACTTACTAAAATTCTGAAAAATGAAATTACCTAATACTAGGTACCCAAAAATTTCCATTACACTAACTTAAGTGTTAAAACTAAGTTCTTGAAGAATTCACGTTTTCTAGAAAAATTAACACGAATTTTCAATAACCGTGCGTTGGATGGTTTAGTATATTCATGAAGTTTCTTTTAGTGATGCTCTATCTACCACGAGGAAAACAACAAGAAAATGATGCTGTTGCTCCTGAGAGTTTGTGTGTGTGTGTGTGGAAAAGATTGATCAAGGGGAAAAAGGTATAAATCATCCTCTATCACAGCCAGGGATCGTCCCTACGTTTCACTGCATGTTGCACTGGGATGACATAGACGGATGATCGTGAATTTGTTACCAGCATGAGGGGGAGACAGAGAGGGAGAGAGACAGTGGCGTAGCCTGTGAACTAAGAGAGAGCAGTTTGAGAGAACCAACCATCAATAACAATTTAAGTCAGTCCACCCTCGCGTTTTTTTTTACCTTCACCTACTCCCTTCACAAACACTTTTGCTTAGCGCTGTGGGAGAGAAAGGTTTGGCAAGGACTGCCTGGCTGTGCTCAGCATTTTCAAGAGCTTTCTATTAGAAGATAATTCTTGTTTATGTACCATAAAGTAAAAAATAAAGAAAAAAAACTGGCTTACTTATACAGTATTTTGGTGGTACCGTGTCTCCCCATGGTGTGCTCTAGTTGCCGATAACTGCATTAAGGATCAATTATTTGCTCACGCTATGCTTTATGTATATGGAAGTACTACACCGAAAGAAAACGACGTTTTTCTTTCAGGAGAAGGACATCTTTGACATAATAATGTCACGCGATCGAGACTAGAGGGAGAGAGAAAAAGAATGGCTTTTTGACAAAGTTTCGTGGGTAATTTGCATGTCAATATACAGTAATAGTTTGGATGGACCGTCGAGACATCATTGGAATACAAAGTAGTCTGGATCCTAGCACAATGTATTCAAAACACAGAGGCGTATGATATTATTTTTTGTGGCGCATAGTTGTGATGAATTGATTTTAGTAATTATGAAGTTGATTAAACTTTTAAAATAAATTATATCTAATTCATAAAAAAAGGTGGATCATTTTGAAGGACAATGGGGATTTAGAGAATTGTTTGGGTCGAAGTGGACAATATTACACTATTGCTTGAAACGATCACTTTCGAATAACTCAGATGTTTATAATGCAGATCATAGACTTTTTACTCACTACAATGTTTGATAAATTTTGCACTTCCAAAGGAATTCTCAAGTTTAATAGAAAATTAAACAATATTTATTGGAAAAGAAAATATTCAATGAACGTATTTCATGGGAAAAGGGTGAAATGTTTTTAAAAAAAATGTTGGTACAGGAAAGTATCTTGAAAATTGGGTGTAAGATAGATGCAGAAATTATAAGACTATAACTATGATTGCTAGCTTTTACAAGCACATATCGACATTAAAAGGTTACAATATTGAAATAGGCAATAAGTGGCCAATTTCTAATCTTTCAAATGCTAATAATGCTAAAAAGTATGCTTTTGTGTTTGCTGCAATGCTTTGTTAACTCTGGAATTTTCAATGGAATTCTCAAAATAATTTGAAAATATTAAGAAAAAAACAACTATACGGAAATTCAAAGAACGTATTGGTATTTGAATTTGAAAACGGAAAATTCATTTTATATATTTTCAAAAGAAAGTCATATTCCTTAATGAAAGATTTAGGCATTTTCAAATTATAGAAGTGTAGAAAAAAAATATTGAAAAATTAAAAATAATGGATAACGGAAAACAAGAGTGAAATTTCAAAACACTTAGAAATTTTGAATTTTACAAAAAAAAAAACCTGTGAAATTAAAAATGTATACTAAACAGAAATATGAAAATTTCAAAATATAAAAAGAAATATGAAATTTCAAAATGTGTAGAAAAAAAGAAATATGTAAATTTTAAAATGTATACAAAAAAAAAGAAATGTTTGAATTTAAATAATATTGTACATGATAAAATGTAAAAATATATGTATAAAAATCTCTGGTTATTAAATCAAATTGTCAATTTCAACTTAATACAGAAAATTCATGAATTCAATGAAGCATGTTGTTTTTTTTGCAAGTATAGACATTATGCTAAGAAACAAACTTCACGTGAAATATGTATATAATCGATACGTACGGATAGTAACGAAAAAATAATAATAAAATCGAATTTTATACTGTATTTTAGTGAACGAAATACAATACATTTCTCTCAACTTTATGGCTCAAATAAATTACATTTCTTTTCTTCGTAAAAATATACATGCATTTTTCTTTTTCTAATTTCGTTGAAAAAGCCATTAGTTATAAGACGTTTCTTGTACCTTAATTTTCGAGGGAGAAGAGAAGGCTTTTATATTTTTATGGGGACCAAACATACTTTCTTTTCTCCCAGAAGATATCCATTATTAATGGGCTTAGAATCAAGAGTAATCCTCGAATTTGCATGCATTACACAGTCCTTGTGTAATTTAATTTAATCATAAATAACTACACGATGATCACTGCACATGAGGCTATTATTAACTGATACAGAGGAAGGAGTAAATTGACTTAAAAAAGAAAGAAAGAAGAAATTGAATGTAAAAAACTTAGATGGGAAAAAAATTGTAATATGAAGAGACACCATAAAAAAATTTCATCATCATACTAGAACATCTTAATTTTTATTACTCTTGCGGTATTATTTTTTACCTATTTATTGTGCTTCATAAGATTTAAAGTCTGTTGAATATTGAATCAGATAAGTTTCATTTAATATTCCTTATTCACCTTAATAGATTATTAGAATTTGATATTAGTAGAGAAGTAATATTATTATAAATTATTACTATATACCATATAGTATAGTATATTATATAGTATACTATATACTATATAATTATTACTATATACTATATAATTATTACTATATACTATATAATTATTACTATATACTATATAATTATTACTATATACTATATAATTATTACTATATACTATATAATTATTACTATATACTATATAATTATTACTATATACTATATAATTATTACTATATACTATATAATTATTACTATATACTATATAATTATTACTATATACTATATAATTATTACTATATACTATATAATTATTACTATATACTATATAATTACTATATAATTATTACTATATACTATACTATTAATAATATTATTATTAGTATTAATTATTGAATGGTAATTTTCAATAAAATCAACATCGGCCATCGTTGAAATTTAACATTTTATAAAAATACTTCTAATAATAATATCTTGCGTTATTAATTAAAAATTTGAATGCTGCAAAGAAAAAACATTTTATTTGAAATACAAATAAACTTGTATTTGTTTACAGACGAATATTAAAAACCATAAATTTTCCATGATTCAAAACTTTACGACTTGATTTTTGAACTTCCATATCTAGTTTTTGGAATTTAATTTCTATTTGTTTTAAAATTATGATTCTAATTTTTTAATTATGATTCCAATTTTTAAAATTGATTCTAATTTTTTAAATTGATTCTAATTTTTTTTTAAATTACGATTCTAATTTTTTTTAAATTACGATTCTAATTTTTTTTAAATTACGATTCTAATTTTTTTTAAATTACGATTCTAATTTTTTTTAAATTACGATAATAAATTTTTAAATTTATTGAACTTTCAATTTCAATTCTAGATATTTGAAACTCAATTCTAGATATTTAAAACTCAATTCTAGATATTTAAAACTCAATTCTAGATATTTAAAACTCAATTCTAGATATTTAAAACTCAATTCTAGATATTTAAAACTCAATTCTAGATATTTAAAACTGAATTCTGAATTTTCCATTCGGACTTTAAATTTTTCCTTTCAATTATAAATTTCTCAATTTCAATTATAAATTTTCAAACTGAATGTAATTTTTTTTTTAATTTGAACTTTTATCCTTCATAAGTCAAATCGGAAATTGTTTTGATATTTAATCCTTGATTCTTCTCAAAATAAATTTTTCAATTTCATTCCTATATTTTTTATTTAAATTTTGGATTTAAAGTTTTATAATTTCTGATAATGATCATATTTCTTAATTTTTCGAAATTTTTTTTAACCTATAATCCTTTATTTCTTCATTTTTCGTTGAATTATATTTCAAGTAATTATTTTTTTTCATTTCACATTTATTTAAATTTGTATATGTTACTGCCAGCCCGAAGTGTGGCCAATTCCTGACAGGGCTGGCCACTTGGCGAATTGGCCAATTTCGGACTTTGGTAATACCATGTTTATTCTCAATTTACTTGGTTTTATATAGTTTACTTAATTTAGTTTTTTGATTAGATTTTTGAAATTTTTCTTTTTAAAATATACTTTTTTTAATTGTAAAATTTAATCTTTAAATTTTATTAATTTTAATTCAGGAAATTTTCTTTTATTCCAAAATTAATTGTAAACTTTTGTTTCAATTCTGTTAGAAACATTTATTTCAAATTTTATTGAAAATAATTTTTATTTCAGTTTTTGGTTTTTTCGCTATTAAATTTAAAAAAGTTGTTTTTCAAAAACAATTTCAAAAATTTCAAAAACAATTTCAAAAGTTGTGTTTTTTTTTATCTGATTTAAAAAAATATATATATACATTTTTTTAAATTTAGTTTAAAAAATTAACACTTTTTGGATCCCATTTTGAAAAGTTATAAATTAAACTGTTAAATGAATGCTCTTCAAATTTATTTTTTTAAGATGAATTCAATAACTGATTTTTACTGAACTCAAATCCTATCATCTCTATTTTCCCTTTCAGTGTCTGCTACCAGTATAGAATCATATTTCATAAAATCATAAGTATTCCGGCTCAGTTACGCCACTGTTTTGAAATACGACTTAGAAGCTGAAGACAATAGAATTTACAACAAAAGAATTTAAGATAGACACAAACACTGTTCTCCGTCCTCCATACTTATCCATACGAGTACATCACACAAACAGCCTTATCTTCAAAGAAAAATAAAATAAAAATAATCCACAAAAAATATTTAAATACATATCGCAAAGTGAATCAAGGCAATATTTTCTACTGAAAACGACCGAAATGAATGCAAAAATATAAAATTTCGAAAAAGTAAACGAAAAAAATGTTACGATTACGAATAATATTTTGGACTTCAAAAGCCAACAAAATGGCAACGTGAGTTATTGGGTTTCAAGCAAAAATCCCGAATGAAAGTCCCGCCGCATTTTCCCAGTCTAAGTAATGGCCTTTTTCACTGGAGAGAAAAGCTTGGGAAAAGAACAATAACGCAGATGAGAGAAGAATAAATCTGCATTATTTGCATAAATAAGCAAAAAATAAATAAGTAAATAAAATATTCAGAATATATCCGTCCGCAAGTAAAAGACGGTGACGGTGGATTCCATGAGTTTCGGAATCCTTTCCCGGAAATATATTCATTATTTCAAACATATTACGACATGGCGACAACGCCTGGGGATATAAATTTTTATATCCCGGACGGTAAGTGAAAGTGTTTCCTTTCGGAACAATGTTAAAAGGGTATTGACTGTTCTCAGAGTTTTAGATGGAATTTGATATTAATGGATATCCATGCTGAATGATAGATACATCGGAATAAAAATCGTATGTTCAGAAGAGAATTTACATATTTCTTTAAGATTGAAATCGGAATTTATGTTATTTAGAGGAGAAATGTATTTTGAATGTATAAATAACTCCGTGTAATACATGAAATTTTTACGTTGAGCTCGTGTAAAAGCATTTTTTTCATTCATGTTTTCATTCGCATAACTTATGTAATGTGCGTATATTTCCACTTATTCTAATTCATGGTTGATCTGGAATAACTTTTTTAAAAAATGGAAATTTTACTCATGAATTAATCGAACCATTTCTCCTGTACCTCTGAAATGATTGTCATCATCATACGGATTTAACGTTAGTTCTTATAATGATTAGTGACATTGGTACTTAATTAATTCACTGTTGATTGACGTTGCGTCTATGTAACGTTTTGTTTAAATAAATTTGCAAGCAATTTTCATAGAAATTTTTGTATCAGACACAAGAGAGAGTGAATGAGTGAGTGAAAGTTTTTGGAGTTTCATCCCGATTTTAATTTTTTTTGTTTTTTACATAACCATGAACAGAAATACATACTTCCTTTAAAAAATAGAAGAAAATAGTTTCTTTTCCCATAGCTTGAAATTAAATTTAGAATAATAGCATTTAGAATGTCGTCAAATTAATCTTATGAAAAATGCTGAACTTAATATAAAAGTACTGTAAATACAGTAGAACCTCGATAACTCGACTACACGGATAACTAGACATTTATTATTCTCATGTTTCACATAGTACTGAATTCAATGAAGAGAAACCTCTTTAACATGACACAAGATAACTAAATCCGACTTGAGTCGAATACGGTTTGTACTGTGCAATCACAACTAACTTTCCGAAATTGCCGTGCATTAAATAGTTGATAAATTTTTACAACATTTACCTCACATAGTTCAATTATTATTCGTTTCATTTTTTTGTCGTTTGTTGGTCGAAAATAATTTTTAAATAAAATTTTTAATTTTTAAGTAAAATTAATTCCTAGATATAATCAATCAAAGTAATTTTTGAATAAAATTTTTAATAAAAGTCCACTTTCCATTTTTTGAAGCCTGGAAATTCGACTTGTGGACTATGAAAGCCACAGATAAGCGCGGATGATATCTGACATTTTTGAGCGAGAGATGGTTTAAGATGCTGAAGAAGGCTTTTTTAGATCTAAATTTTTAAATTAAAAAAATGAAAGTTTTAAAAACTTTCGGTATAATTGCTCCTCTGATTCACATATAACAGATATTTCAACACACATGATTTTTCAACCATAATTCGGGATTAAAAACTTTTCGTAAAAAATCGCAGATAATGTTTTTAAATAAATTTACAGAAGTATGTCGAATATATAATTGTTCAGCTATGTATAAGTAAATGCACATGACATAAATGTTGTTTAAAAAGTGGGACGGAAAGGTCAAATAAAACCTCGCTCACTTATACTAAAGTCGACATGCCATTGATACTTTTGGGGTTGTCGAGTTATTGAAGTTATACCTCATTTTAAGTTCATTACAAATACAAATGCAAATACAAAGGCCACAACAGACAAAATGTCCAACGAGGTTGCTGAAAAAAGATGCCCATAAAAATATGGATGTCGAATATATATCTTAACTGTATCAAAAATACGGCAACCCAATTATTGTTTGCGCTTATTGAATTCATTTATTGTAACTGCGGGCATCTTTCTATTGCATAGAAAGATTACATTTTCAAAGAGCAATAACTACATTTTTCGACTTCATTGTGCTATTGGAATAGAATATGTAGTTAGCATTCCAAATGACATATAACAGAACAATTAAATTAAAATAATCATCAAACTAGTCACTAGATGCATATAGAAAAACGAATCTAAACTCTTGAAAGCTAATATGACATTGAATATGATATAATCAATGTAAGAAATAATAATAATAAGAAGAATAAATATATTTCAATGTAACCACTATCGAAATCTAAATGCAGAAGATTCCCACACCAAAGACAATATCAGAAAAATATTCAAGAAGGAAATTTTATGTATGAATTTGGTGGTTCTAAGAAAACATTTGCAATGGGAAAATGCGCTCTTATTTCAAAATACGGAATATCGCCAATGAAAAACACTTCGAAAGCAATTGCCCACAGAAACTTTAATGTAAATTTTATTTGAAATACGTGTTCTTGAATGCACAGTTGCATGTGAATTATTTCCAGGATTCAATCGTATCTAGCAAATCTACTTTTCAGAAACAAATTTTTGTGTTAAAGGGAACATTTGCATTTTATTTTGATTCCGAATGCAATTTTCTTTTTGTACAAAACAGCGAGAATTTTATTTTAGTGTAGAAATAAACGAATGTATATTATTATTTAGAGAGGAAATTTTCAAAGTGTAGATAGTATTAAATTTATTACTACAAATTCGTAGAAAATATCGTAAAACTCACGGTTTATTTCTCGTGGAGAAATTTATTGGAATCGCGATTTTCTTCCAAAGACCGGAAGATTCTTTCGGTAATTTGCATCGATGGCGTAGGATGTGTGTGTATTATATAGCGAGTTTTCATCTAGTTCAGGCCCTCCAACTTAGGCATCTTCAGCAGTGCTTGTATATGCACACACAAGGATAATTCTACCTATTGAGAACACACGCAAATTCCTAATGTAAATTTATGCAGTGAACGATAGTGAGGAATTCCACGTGTGGATATATATTCCCGTAGTTTCTGGGATTTTCGACAAACATTTATGTTTATTTACTCGGGTGATGCTCTCTCTCTCTATCTGAGCCACTCTGGCGATGTTTGATGAATATCTATGTCTCTTATACGGCTATAGCTGCGAACGTTATCACAACAACAACACGCAGCGCCGTCATCTAAATTGTTCGAAATGTTTGTGAGTTTAGGTGAAAAGCAAAGGAATGAGTGCGTGAGTGAAATTAGTGATTCCACTAGATTATATGAGAGAGAGCTGGATCCGGATAACAACGTTCCTGGAAGATGATGCGCGCTCTCACAATGGCTCTTCTGAAGCTTTCACGTTCAAGAGAATATGAGATTGCAATCAATCAATAAGAGACGATGACTGTGTTTGGAATTATATACTGTTCATTGTAAGACTGACACCCTCAATGGTGTTATCATTAATGAAGTTTTGAAACCTGTAAGATCATTTACAGGAAATAATTTTGTTTATATGAACTTTTTTCGTCTTTGAAATCAATTGGAAGAATTGCTGATTAAAGTTTTGTAGAAATGAATTTTTAATTAGAAGTTAGAGAACAACGGATCATTATTAAAATATATTTTTTTCATCGCGCTTCATATGTGGATCGATAAAAATCCGGGTGTTATGTATAATTACCGGTTTATCACATTTACCGTAACATAATGCTATAATCGATATATATATAGCATGAAATAAATTCGTCAAAGATGTTGATTAATAATGATCGTTGAAGCTGTAAAACTTGAACTGTTAGAAGTTGAGAATGCAACTCCCTGAAGTTAAAAATGCAACTATCTGAAATTAAGAATGCAACTATCTGAAATTAAGAATGCAACTATCTGAAATTAAGAATGCAACTATCTGAAATTAAGAATGCAACTATCTGAAATTAAGAATGCAACTATCTGAAATTAAGAATGCAACTATCTGAAATTAAGAATGCAAATATCTGAAATTAAGAATGCAACTATCTGAAATTAAGAATGCAACTATCTGAAATTAAGAATGCAACTATTTGAAGTTTTAACTTCAACTCTCTCTATGGTCGTTAATTGTTAATACTTGGAAACGTTTCTGACCATTAAGATTCAGATAACGTGCTGAAAACTCGAGATTTCTTAAAAAAAGTTGATTATTGAAATTTATAAAAAATATTATAGGAAGTTGAAAGTCTGAAAGTTATAAGTTCAAAATATTCGATTATCAAGGAATGTTAGAGGAATCGGACGATTTAAAATTATAAATTTGTCTTCTGAAAGCAAGAAATAAAAAATTGGACTATTTTCAGAATATTGTGCTAAATTTGACTACTGAAACCTGCCAGATCGACTACAGAGACAAATTATCAAATTGTATCTAGAGTATCCTGACATATTGATGAAACTTATAAATTTCAATATCGGAAGTAAAGAATTTGACTATTCTAACTAGCAAATAAACTATTGAAAATTAGTAGCGTGTTTGTGATAACTGAAATTGGAAAATTTGACATTCAAACTTGTAAATCCAGTTAATTCGAGTTCTACAAACTACTTCTTTGGAAAGTCGTTTGTCCAAGACGAACTTGGAAAGCCCGACTGTCCAAGCTAAGCTAGCGAAATTCGTGAATTCCACTATCCAGATGGAAACTTGGGAATCCGACTATTGGAAGTCAGGGATTTCAATAAGCATATAAAATATTAAAAGTGGACTTCAGAAAACGAAAATATAGAAAAAAAGATATTATGGAAGTTCAGTGTTCTCTCACAGATATTAAGAACTCTAATACAAATACAAATACAAATACAACGCCACAACAGGCAAACTGCCCAACGAGGTGGCTGACTTAAGAACATCATGGATCCCCGAGCCATTTTTTGGAGGCCCTACCTACTACTGCTACACCCCACATGCACCCCGCCCACACACCCCCCTCACGCGGAACCCCCAACGAATCGGTACATGCGGGAATGTGCGTGTCCGTGTAGTGAAACCTGACGTGAAGTTTTTTGTTTCTCTGTAATGCTTGTTATGTGTAGTGCTGCCATCTGCCACCTGACCAATAATAAACTAATTATAGAATGACAATTAAATATATTGTTATAGGAAATTGGAATTCAAACAATTGAAACAAGTGATTTTCCACATTCAATTTACGAGGTTCGTTTGATAAGTAAGGTAAACAACAGTGTTTACGTTTTTTTTGGAAAAATAACATTTAATTTTTGAACATGGTCTCTTCTAAGCTCCACACACAGTTTCTTCAGTGATGTAAAAATTTCCAGTCCAGAAATCTACATTTTCTGTAACTCATTGAAAAATTCATTTACAGCTCATTTGACCTCTTCATTTGATGGAAAACTTTTTCCAAAAAGCGAAATTTTCAATATAAGGATCAGGGAAAACGTCACGTGGGGGCGAAATCTGTAGAATTTTGCAGATGGGAGATCGGAGCAAGGCCCAATTCTTCCAATTTGGCAATTGCAATGATGGATCCCGGGTTCGAACCCTACTGGCACCGAAGTGGTGGTCAGCTGAAGTTGGATATTTTGTGGTTCCCAACTTCGAGGCGCGAATGCGAGCCGATCTCTCTCCGTTAAAATGTCTCGACACAGAGAGCAACACAGTCCTATAGAAGGCCCAAATATTCCATCACCACGCTCCACTCATTTCATTTCTGAAATATAGATGGCAGCACTTAATAATGAGACACAACACTAGATACGCACTCAGACTTCCGGAACAACTCACTAGGTTGTAAATTACGCATGGCGATAGGTCTGAGTTGTGCTCGGTTTGAAAAGTGAAAGGACATTGGTTTGATGAGATAGGGTTTCTTGTGTGTTAATCTTGGCCGTTTCCTCTGCAGCTGTTCTTTCAAATTTCCTGGAAGCATAACATAATGTACTGTAATTATTGTGTGACCCTTCTAGAAGTAGTCTGCGTAAATTTTGAGGAACCCCAACCCCCAAAACAAAAATGCGACCATCACTTTATGCAGCAGACAAAACAAGCTTGGCCTTGTTTGGTGCCGTTTTACCATACCAAATCCACTGCTTTCATTGTTGTTTCCACTGTGGTATACAGTGGTAAATCCATGTTTTACCCATGGGCGAATTATATTTATTATAAGGTTATGAGCCAAATCGACAATTTTTTTTTTACATTCGCTTTTGATCAATCGCCAGCAATCGTTTCACCTATCTTGCACAAAGCTTATTGGTGTCCAATTAATTATGGATAATATTGTGAACCCATTCTGTATAAATACCCACAGAATCAGCTATTTCCAATATGTGACCTTCTATTAAGGTACTGTGGGATTTTTCAATCCTTTCCAAGGTGGTGGCCTGTACCGGACGTACAGGACACTCTTCTTCCGTGGATGTGAGAACAGCATAAACTAACGGACAACGCTTCTTTCCCTCATTTATGCTGTCCTCCCAACTTTTCTCCGATTTTTGAATTCAAATATCTCAATGAATCACTTGGGAAAAGCAGAATTTTTTTTTCTGTCGGTCACAGGGAAGACGGGGCAATGACTTTTCAATTGGAAATTACACAACAGGAGGGGACAGTATAAAAACTTAGATTTTTATTCATATTTTATGGCACACTGTATTTTCACTCTCAAAAATGGTGTATAGAGTGATTCCTGAACACATTTTGAGCATTTTTTTTAAAATTGGAACTACACCTATACGACGAACAGTTGATGAGATAAAAGGCCTCATTGGGACTTACAGGGCACTCTGTATACACATATTGTGAATCCATCAGCATCTTAAAAAGAAAACTCAAGCAAAAAGAAGACAAGCGCTTATCACCAACTTCTGATCTTATTATTATAATTTTTTTTGTATAAATCCCATAAAAGAAACTTTTTGATGTGACGTTAACTCAAATTTAAATATTAAACAATTTCGCAAAAAAAAAAGAAAAAAACAAATGGCGAGTTTTTTCAATGGATTCATTACACCAGCCGCTTTTCACGTGTCCAATTTTTTTTTGTCTGTTCTTGAGTAACATGTAAAAAAAAAAAAAATGGCAGTGTCAAGAAATTTACCTACACCAGAGTTCATCATTTTCTTAGTAAAAACACAAATTCCTTCACCGACTTCCAATGACTTCATGTTTTTATTACAAATTTATGGAAAAAGTAGAGACGAAAAAAAATAATAATAATAACTTTTTTGCAGAGACAAATTATCATTTTCCTTTGAAGTTGAGGGAACAAAAAAAAAACGAAGCCTTTCCAAATGCAAACAAAACTGACAAGCTTTTACCCAGTTCATTAAACATGCATCTCTTTACTTATTAAAAAAAGAAAAAGGAAAAAAACATGAACATGTTAAACTGGGAGTTAAAAGAGACGATTCTTCATAAAAATGATGAATGACACACACAAGAAAGAAAACAAAAATGTCTGGAAAAGAAAGAAAATCTAATCAAACACTGAAAAAAAGACATCATATTTGGGGGAAAATATTCACAAAAAATGCATTAAATAACCTTTTTTTTTCAAAGGTTTAGGTTTTTTTTGGTTCGATATTATCAATTCATATTTTTTATCATAGGAAAAAACTCATCGCTTGTACGAAAAGTGAAGCCTTATTTTCTTCCAGAGGCATGAAAAAATTTAAAAAAATTTGGTAGTATTAATGTTTATATAGATTGTTTTTTTATATAGTTCCCATGAATTTAAGAAGTTTGTCTAGCTTTCATTTTTTTCGTTGTGGAAGTAATTTTTCAAGTAAGTTTTATTCCGTAATTTTCAATTTTATTCTAATTTACAAGGGTATTAGATTACGCTTGAATGAAGTAACTAATGTGTGAAATGTGTTATCTAACCCCACATAATATGAATAAATAAAGCAGGTAATTCAGCTTTCCCCGGTTGCGAATATTTGGTCGTTGTTGCTATTTAATGGTGGTAAAAACTAGGGCTGGTCCGATTAATCGATCAATTGTTAATCGCAGTTAAAATTTTTAGTTGAGTTAATCGACTCGGTCAATTCGATTGAAATTTGATTAAAGTTTTTAATAAAATTTTATGAATTAACTCGATTATTTGAAAAAACCGATCAGATGTCATAAAAATCATGTTCTATAGCCTAGAGAATATTTTGGTTAAGTGACCATATTTTAAAATATTTGAATCAATATTTTGATCAAACCAGATTCAATGAGAACTGATGATTTTTTGACTTCACTTTCAAATTGAGTTTGATGGGAGTGTAGGTGTCGCTGTGAAAGTTCTATAGTAAAGTAGAGTTTTAAAAGAGTATCAAAATTTATTGTCTCTACAATGAATAGTAGTTTTTCTTATTCTTGGAAGTATTAGCTCATTTCCTCACAAGTACCATTCGAGATGAGTGTCTAGGAAAACACGCAAAACAGTATAATCGAAAGTAGTTTTGAAATCAGTGAATAATAACCAAAAATAACCGATGTTTTTCCAAAAAACAACATCCAAATGAAGAAATCACCAGTTTAGGCAATTATGTTCAGTATATCAAATTGCTTGAAGCGGGCAGCCTTAATTTTTTATTCATTCCTACCTCATTAAAAGTATGCAAATTAACTTTACTGCATTTATAGTGACCAATACTATGTTTGTTATCAATAGTTAGCATTTAAAAATATTCGATTAAAATTCCACTAATCAGTCGATTAATCGATTAAAACTTTTTGATTAAGCAGTTAAAATTTTTAATTGATTCCCCAGCCCTAATTTCTTCAATTAATTAATTTGAGTCGATATCTTTACTAGGACGATTTGAGTTAAGTACACATATACGTGTACCTCATGTCTTAACTTGAAAAAAAAATCATTAAAAATCATTCAAAACCGTTAAAAATTAGGTACACATATGTGTATCTCCGGAGTGAAGAGCTTACGTATTCTGTGCCGGCCCGCAGACAGATGGATTGGCCGCTGTATTTGAGTACTTGTCGTAAAGTTTTCGATAATAAACATTCTTTATTATTCGTATTTACTGTGTTCTCCATTTTCAACACGCAGGAACCCTCTCGTGACTCGCCGCGTGATTTCCGACTCCACATTGTATGGTGGAAGTTGTTTGTTTTAGCGAGCTTTATAAGCTCCTTACAGTTCTGACCATCAGTCCACTTACACCCTGTATATAGTAGTTGATCACTCTGACCATGATGCAAAATATCATTTTAATTTTTAAGAAATCTCGGTGGCTTTCAGGCTGATATTTAGTACGACATATAAGTTAAGTTACTCATATAAGACGTAATTAGTTAAGTTGCTAATGTCTGTGGAAGAGTCTGCCACAATTTTTGTTGGTATTCTTAGAAGGCTGCAATGACAAGCAAGATCACTGAAACGTGCTGTATCGACTATAGGTCTAATAGTCTAGATGGCAATGGGAAGGATGTGAATCTTTAAAGGATTTGTTGAAAGGGTCGTGTAATACTTGTGGATTATCTGAGTGATAAATTCCCCGGTATACCCCAATAGAATAGACAATTGCTGCAACATGTAGCCAACCTACATCAGATTAGCTTATGGCACAATTATAGGATATTAGCCATCATAGCAGTTTCCTTTGTATCCTGTCACACCAGTTGATATGACTTTAAGTCAGTCATTCGACGAAAAATGTTGGGTCAAAATATTGTATTGGATACGCCTTCCCCCCCACACCATAAATTGAGGTCATCTGCACTGACAGAAAAATGGGATACTCGTGCCGAAGGCAATAAGTCTCCACCCGGACACTGTTCATGGTGATTGAAAATCAATCCACAGATTACGTTGAGAAGCCATTTGCAGGCACCTAAAAGGACGTTGAAATCTAAGCTTCGTTTGTCAGTGAATGGTAACTCTAGCTGCAACATAATGTTTGCAGTGTGAGAAATGCTTTCAAAATCTATGATAGCGATGCTGAAAGTATGGGCGTGTTTCTGTTACCGATTGCCAAATTCTTCCAAGAAGTTGTCCACTGAGATTCTGTTCTTTCACCGCCAAGCTAGTACAGACGGCCTAAAATAAGCACGGCTGTTACATCTGTTGTACGAACTGGCTTATTTTAGGTTGTTGAAAGGACTGTAAAAATTTCAAAACTGCTCAATTAAGTTGAATAAGTTTACACTAAGTAGTACATCAAGGCTTTTCGTTGCACACAGCTTGAGGTATCAAAATATAAAAATAGAAAGTTCGCTTTTAATCAATCACCTCCTGATGCCTTAAAATACTATAAGATGGACTTCATGCTGCAGAAGGAACCCGACTAAACCACTGCTTCCAAAATTTTGCGCATAACATTTATAATATAATAGTTTATTATTAGGGGGAAAAATACAATATATATAAATACAGTATTCTACTCAAGGGATCGTTTGATCCGTCCAAAGTATCATACATTTTTCTGTGGTGGCAAACATCTTCATATCTAACAAGTACTAAACAAAATACAAGTATACAAATAGACAAATATTACAGAGGCCTTGGTGTGACAACACTGTATACTGGGGGCCGAGAAGTACCGATAATTAGTTGTTTGAAAGTTCTTAACTCATTTTCATATTTTATTTCATTTGGCAGGTTATTAAAATATAATGGAGCCAGATATATGAATTGCTTTTGGGTTAATGTTTTTTTAGGTTGTATAATATTGTATGAAAACCTCGACGAAGACGTGTGTTTCTTATATATAGGCATTGCTTGATTTCAAACCAAGTAGGATTTCTATAAACATTAGACTTCGGTATATATATATATATATATATAGCTTTTCAATATTAAATATAACATTCAGAGCACTTATTAAAACATTTAAGTTAGACTCATGATCACCTCCCCAAACACATATAGCATATTGAATAAGCGAGTAGAACCAAGCAAAATATAGTGTATGAATATAAATTGAGGAGATATATATAATATTTTTAAGCAATATAAATAAACATTCATGTATTTTATTTTGTTACTAAGTGCAGTTACATGAGAGTTCCATTTCGAATTTTTTTTTACAGTGACTTCTAAATATTTAAACTCTTCAGTTTCTGAGACAATCGAGCAAAAACATTAGTCATCAGAACATCCCAACTCATGACATCAAATTATAAGTTTTTGAATATGTGTTCAATTTCAGTTTCATATGTGTTCATCAAATTATAAGTGTTCAATATATACAAATTAAGCTTCGTCTTTTTTTTTTCTATCATATAATTGAAAAAAACATTTGCATGACAATTTAAATAACATTTACTCAACACGTTTCGTATATGTAACTATGTTTTTCATGGGTTTATCCATTATTTTTGAATGAAAAGAAATGTAACAAATTAAAGAAAAAAATATATTTTGATCGAAGATAATACATTCTACATGACATTCGACCAAAATTTGTTCATATACCGTATCTGTAAACAAAAATCCAAACACTAGGGAACTTCATTCATTTTATCCGGTAATATATGACCCTCTCTTTGTGAGAAATTCACTCCAATATTACCTCAAATAAACCTGTTATACCTCCTTAAAACGAAAACATTTATCAAAATTGATTGAACACGGAAAAAAACATATTTTAACCCCCCAAAGAAAACCACTACAAGAAAAATCATTTAAAAACGTCGATACAGAATAGAGCATTCTAAAACCACTATCCCCCTCAACCCCCACAAAAACCATGGAAGGTTTTACATCTAAACATGTAATATATTACATAATATTTTCCATTGAAATGAACATCTTTTCCGAAAAGAAAATAACATGACATAGTGAAAAAGATTTTTTTTCCTTATGAAATATAATTACTTTTTATGTACTCACATCCTAGAGAAAGAGAGAAATAAACAAAATAAATATAATACATTTTAAATTGAATTCCGTTTTCCGAGAATTTTCTCCGAGATTTCGGGAGATATGTGGGGATTTTAGTAGTTTTATACGTACACACACACATATATAGGAGCGAAGAATAGGATGAGAACGGGGCGAAAAATCAGTATATAAAAGGGAGGGGTTTTTAGTAAAAACTAGAAAAATATGGCAGGTCACGCATGTAACGCTGTTCCCAATTTTTGG
Organism: Pholcus phalangioides; assembly: GCF_987345545.1. Taxonomy (NCBI): domain Eukaryota; kingdom Metazoa; phylum Arthropoda; class Arachnida; order Araneae; family Pholcidae; genus Pholcus; species Pholcus phalangioides. The sequence continues at coordinate 42,341,120 of NW_028301596.1, read as the reverse complement.
CAACGATTTTGGGGTTATTTTATTTTTGCTCTTGAAGGAAGCTGAAGTAGTTGATATAGCATGTGTGTGTGTATTCTGTAAGACTGTGTTTTGCCTTAAAAATACCGCACTCACTCTAAAACTCTCTCTCACCTCGGCTTGATCTACTCCTTGATTGCTCTTTTCCAGCTAACCGCACGCGAAAGAGTCATTTTTCATATAATGACAGCAGCCTGTACGACTTGGCCGTTTCTTTTTTATTCAATATATTATATACTCTAACTCTTATTTTTAGCTGGTTTTCGCCTCTATAAGCCCTCCTTCTCTCTCTCTCTCTGGAATTTCCATCCAGAGAAGGTTTAATCAGACTAAAGACTCACATATATATATATGTATGAAGGGAAAGGTAGAGAATGGTTTTCTCTCAGAAAAGGCGTATGTACGTACGCACGTACGTATGCAACATAAATGTATTCATACGCCTTTTCTTTAGGTTGGAAAGAGTTCCACTCAACTTTTAAGGAAAAGTTGTTCTGAAAGGATGGTGTGTGTGTGTGTGTCATGTACATCCCATCCCGGTCCACGTTATTTTAATGGGATGCAAAATATTCATGTTATCTTCTCCGAAAAAGTAATTTGTAAAACTTGAGAGAGAGAGAGAGAGAGAGAGAGCCTTGGTAGAGAAGCTGGAGTTAATTTAAGCCGTTTTACCTAATCCTGTAAAAGAATAAATGCATATGTGTGTGTATGTCAGAAGGCGTGAGCTTGTTTGAGATGGCTGTTATAACCTGTAATATTCTCTTTTCTGGAACATTTAGGAAGGAAAATTAAGGGATGGGAATGGTTATACGCAACACGGAAAGTTTACCAAGTGTCGACCTGATAACGTTTTATGTTGAAACTCCGACGAATAAAAGCAGATTAAATAACAGAAACTTTGCTTATCTCTTATGTATTTACGTGATTGTTTTAACGTTGATGAACATTTTCGCGTGTTTGAAGACCAAAATTGTTATTCTTGTGTTCGTATCTGGATACGGAAGGTATGCTCGAGTCGGGATGACTGGCACTGATTTAAAACTGCTAGTAATATTTGCACTTGAATACTATAACATGAGTCGAAAACATTCGCATAATGTGCCAAAATGCCATAGTTTTGTGAGTATAGCAATACCCAAAAGTTTAATAATAAACTCTAAGTCGCGGGGTACAATTTTTCGTATACATAAATGTAAATATTAGTTAATTGAGATCAAATTTTTGGAGAAACACGTGTTTTTTCCCACCTTACTATTAGTGCTATGACACTTATGTGTAGACTGGTACTTATCCACTTATCCACCACTTCATCAACTTGCTTTTTGGAAGAAATCTGGTCCTTGAAAAGACCGTATTAACTAAAATTCCGTAGAAATGAAGCTTCGAGTGGGACGCTTGGAATGTTCATAATACTCTAGTCCATTTGTGTTTATACAAAGCAAGAAATTTTTAGGCAAAAAATTTTGGGAGTAAGAAAACAGCTTTTCACCCGGGTTGAAAATTAATTGTGATTCGTAGATCCAGGGATTTGGCATTAATTATCATCATCGTTACATTAACACTTACAGCGCCAGATATCTCTCTATCCGAGATATCTCGCCTAACTTGATACGCTTTATTTTGGGAATCCCGAAATATCTCGGGTTCTTAAAACGCTCTCATTTCGGCAGCCCCGAGCCCAGCAAGTGGTATTCTGCTGATATGTTTTCCTTCCCTCAACCGTCCTTTCAATCAATTGATAATTAGTGGACTGAGTCAGTTTCTGTAATTTCTGATAACATTAGGGGAAAGAAAGGATGCTCCTTTCCTTCCCCTTGGGGGGTAGTATAGGATTATTGCATGTACAACATAATTACTGAAAACGGTAGTTTTTTTTCTCTTCCTTGTTTTGATTATTATTATTATTTTGTTTTGGGAAAAGCATTTATCACCTCACGCAATCGGAAAATATTCTTTTGAAAATAGGCGGCAATTTCTAGAAGGTTTAATGACTTCAACTGTGGCAGTTACTGTATAATGTGGGTCAGGAAAATTTTAAAAACCACTTATGAACCACGTGGTTCCAAAAATTTTCAAGTCACGGAGCACTTTTTAGGCGAAAAATTGATCACGGAGCACCAACGTCCATAGGGTCGCACGCTGGACCAGTGTGCAACTAACATGCAGCTTCAATATATCACATGACCATACGCCCCGATTTCAATAAAAATGTCCCGCTATTGGGTAACGAAATCAGTTTGATTAGGCCTAAATACTTTTTATTTAGTTAAATTGCCCGTCTCCTGAATTGACTTTTTTTTTGCGGCAACTTTGTAGTTATTCTGCCAACAGGTGCAATGATGGATAATTCTTCCTGTGTTACCAAGAGTTATTTCATATCTGAGGGGTTTCTGCAATTTTTTGTGGAAAGACGTGGACAAGGTGGCATATGTTCTGGGATGATCCGGAGATCAAGGGTAGGCCCATTCACCAATAGTGCTGCCCAGGGTTAATCTGAAGCCAGTAAAATGGGCCGGGGACAAATTCTGTTTTTCCTAACACATTGCCCGTTCCAGACCTACATGGAGCTCTTTAAAAAAAACGTCTTTACAAGTGCCTACGCGAGGCAGTGGGCAGAACACTTCATTACGCAACTTTCTGTCCGCACGCAAGCCAGTTCCGCGTGGTGAGACTGAGGGTAGAATTAATCGAGGAGTGGTACAGCAGGATGACGAGGGACCAACGATCCTCCAAAATTCTGGGGGTGGGTCTTATGAGATAGATTTCTTGAGGACAACCTCCAGCTGCTAGGAGAATAGAGCAAAGCTCCGCCCCCAAATCGAATAAGGCAGCAACCAGTACCAAGCCCCCCCCCCCCTCCCCAAGAAACGTTGCCAGATCATACTGATACAGTAAGTTTTACCGACAACGATGGCGACTCAGACATTCTCTCACTGTTACAGGTGGCCTCGAGGTGCCACGCGAGAGCATGGGATAGCGAGTGTGACGGAGTTATTTAACGTGTCTGTTCTTGAACTTACGAGGGCATTTTACACTTTTGAGTCCATGGTCTTTTCGTAGTCGTATTTTTCTGTGGCCCACTCCAGTTGTTATATATGTCTCGTTCCCCTGTACATATATTTTCCCATATGTCTACACTGTGTTAGGATATTTCGTTTATCTGTGGTCCCATGTGTTTGCGTTGCACCGTCCACTGTACAAGTTTGCTTTTTCATATGTATTCACGCTTCGAACTTGAAGAATGCAGAAATCCAACTTCAGCCGACTACTATTGTGTCGCAAACGGGATTAATACAAATACAAATACAACGCCACAACAGGCAAAATTCCCAACGAGGTGGCTGAGAAAAAGACGCCCATAAAAATATGGATGTCATATATTTCAAAAATACAGCAACCCAATTAAAAATGCAATTAATAAAAGTTATAAACAATATATGCATGGGATAAAATATTATACAATGCCCATAAAGAATACTTATGGTTGTCTGAGAACCCTTATCCTCACGATGAGAATCAGCACGATGCGCACACGTTTCAGTTGATAATTAGTATCTAGAACTGGGCTTTTCGCGTCGAATTGGGTTTCCGTTGATTCAAAAGAAGATAGTTTACCAGATTTTACCCAGTATGAATGTAAATTCTTGAAACACTTGGGAAATGATTTATTTATTTTCCGATCTCGTTTGGGGGTGCACCAAGAAATCTTTGACGGAGCACAGTTTGAGACGCCAGGATTAAAGGGTATAACGTTTATTTTTTAGACCAACCATAATTTTGGGCTTGTGGTGTGAAATTGTGACCACTCTGGAGAAATACCATACAAGCCTTAGGATATTTATTATTTCTAAATCACGGAAAATTTTTCATCTTACTTTTCCAGTTTAAACAGTAACCTCTCAAAAATCTGAGTAGTTTCATTACTTATATACGAAAAAGTTACGACTAAAAATAATTCTTACTTCATTATCTTGTAACAAAGTTTATAAAAGTTTCACTTAATAAAAATTTTGTGGTTATGGTTGAATATGAAGAATGCGCATTTTTCACAGCTTTCTCATCGACAGTTTAAGCTGCAGAACATACCGAGCCTTAATTATAGAGACCCTATATTGCCGAATTTCGATTTATTCTTACTAAGGGCGAGGGAAGTATACCTAAAACGAGATTCCTCATCCGCGGAGATAGACTTAGAGGTCCGGGAGGCACGATAATGATAATGTCAGTATATTATGTATACACATATATATTTATTTAATAAATAAACAATTATGTATAGATATACACTGCTGGTCACCCAAATTGCAACACCAAGAAAGACAAGAGATATCGCAACAATATTTATTTTGTAGATAACATGTTGACCAAGCATCAAATGATTAAATTTATAGACTTCTGTGAAGTGTGGTTCCTGCCAAAATCAGTAGCCAGAGTAGCCGCCATTGTTGGAGATCACCGCTGCCACACGCCTTGGCATTGATTCGAAGAGACTTTGGATGTGTTCTTGGGGTACAGCAGACCAAGCAGCTTCCACGCGTTGCCAAAGTTGATCTGGTGTGGCAGCTGGGGATGTAATCTGGGTCAATCGTTGAGCAACCATGGACCACATGTTTTCTATCGGCGAAAGATCCGGAGAGCGAGCTGGCCAGGGAAGCAATTCAATCTGGCGATTGACGAAGAACCTTTGGACAATGCGTGCCACGTGTGGTCGCGCATTATCCTGTTGAAATATGGCTGTGGGCAAGCCCTGAAGGTAAGGAAGGACAACTGGCTCCAACACCTCGGAGATGTAGCGCTGGCTTTTTAAAGTACCGGCAATGCGTACTAGAGGAGTGCGAGAGTGATATCCAATACCGCCCCATACCATAATACCCGGTGCAGGACCAGTGTGGCGGTGCATAACGCAGCTGTTCAGCATCCTCTCTCCACGGTGTCTCCAGACTCGAATCCGACCATCGTGGTGTTGCAGACAGAAGCGTGACTCGTCAGTAAAGACAATTTCATTCAATTGTGCCGTCCACATCCTTCTTTCATCGCACCATTGGCGGCGGAGACGTCTGTGGTTCTGCGTCAAGGGTAGACGAAGCAATGGACGTCTTGCGGACAGACCACTCTGCTGTAAACGGCGTCGAATGGTACGCGCAGACACTGGATGATGCGGTACAGACTGAATGTGCTGTGCTATGGTTCGTGATGTGGCTGAGCGAACCGTCACTGCCATACGCACAATACGCCTGTCATTACGTGAAGTGGTGCACTGAGGTGGATGCGATCGAACACGTCGGTCCGTCGTACCCTCCTGCATCCAACGATCACATATCCGCATTACAGTTGTTTGGTTTCGTCCAACACGACTACCGATTTCCTTGAAAGATAATCCACAATCTCGGTAGGCCACTATCCTTCCTCTGTCGAACTCGGATACTTGATCAAAAGATGATCGCTGTTTTCTACGAGGCATAATTGATCGTTTTTTTGAAAAAAACCACAAGAAAAACACAATTGCCGTACTTCAAATCGTCGAAATCTCCAAGTCTTAAATAGCGCTTTGAAGTGGCGCCACAGGCGCGCGTGATGTGCGCCTGCGCTGAAATTCTAATCATTTGCATATCTCACCTCCGCTAATGCATGTTGTAAATTTCATATTATTTGCATGCTTCCTTCAGGGTGTTGCATTTACGGTGGCCAGCAATGTATTTAGTCACCAGCACACGTCTTCGATGTTTGTAGGAATCCCCCCTCCCCCTTCGTATCTTGAGCACATGGAATTCCTCAATTTTTAAAAATGCCCACGGTAAGCGATTTTACCACCTCCAATTAGGTTGGGAAAAAATGTCCGTTCAAACCAATTTGTGGATTATCTGTGGCCATCGAACCAGTAAACTGTTTGGAGATAAGCCAGAGTCGGTTATTACTTTTTTCGTGAATTTACTGTATAACCATATCGATTGTACATCGGGGCGGACTCGAATTGACCTTTGGAGGAGGCACAAAAGTTTTCTTCCCGATAAATTTTGAGTTACCACCATTTAGAAAGCAATTAAATTATCAGAAATTGGTTAATATTGCAAACAAAAAAGGGTATTTTCTTTCGATATTTCAATTTTTTCACCGAAGTATTAAATTAACTGTTCCAAAACATATACATACATATAAGTATCTATGTGTAAGAAGTAAATATTATTTAACTTTTTTTTATTATTTTGGGCTGGCTTGGGAGAGCACGGGCTTTTTCCCCGAGCAACCTTCACCCCCTACGTACGTCTCCGTTGTACATCCATTCTCAATGATATTCATGTTAATGTAAAACTAGATTTATTGTATTTTACATATATAGCGAAAGTGTTATTCTCACGAAGGGGGGGGGGATTATTTTTTTTGGTACAGGGAAAAAACTTAGTTCACATTTTTATTGATAGAGGACGTTGCATGAAAGTGTATCACTGGAAATATGCAAAAGAGAGTCCTATATTTTAATCAGAATCAATATTTCAGTTATATTTGGCATCCATATTGTCTATGGGCACCTTTTCCCAGTCACCTTGTTGGGCATTTTGCTTGTTGTGGCATTTGTATTTGTATCAAAAGCAGAGTGTACAATTAACTGCTCACGTCTTAATTTTCCTATTACAAGCGCTTCCATAAGGTTTTCATTGCGATGATGTTGACATCGATGGATGAAGTACTATAAGTAAAGTTATTTTACCTCAGCGACAAATCACCGGCTGAAGTTTACAAATTTTTCGGACACAGAAGTGATTGAAGAAAATTTCAGGGCAGGATAGGTCAGGTTCGTTTTCATACAGCACTCCCTATCGTCAAAAATTTGAACTTTTTACTGTGCAAAAGTTTTTCTTTTGCACAGTAGTTGAGAAGTTTTTCGGAAAACCACTCAAATTCCTTCAATTTTTGTGAATTTTTCAAGTACAGTCGGAACCCGTTTTAATGAATACCGTTATAGTGAAAATTTCGTTTTCACGAATACTTTTCTAATCCTCCAGATAAGTTTGCGTAGGAGCAATGGAAAGACCTGGAGTTCCTTTATAACGAAATTTCGTTTTAACGAAGTGATTCCTTCGATATCTTGGAGTTCCTTATAACGGGTTTCGACTGTATTACGAATTTATAGGGCACCCGTATTCACGTCGTATTTCTATTTCCATCTTTTATAATTATAATTTGCATTTTATATGAATTTTTTGTTATTTTGATTCAGTACATTGAAATAGTAGACAGGGTTCAAACTTGTTGCTCCTATCTTCTTCATAAAATGAAATGAAAAATAAACAGCATATCCGAGTATATCATAGTCAAAGTATTTCCAGTTGATAACAAACCAATTAGGAAATTATCGAACTATATCATAATATCCCCAACACCTAAAAATTTCCTTAAAGGCCTGCAAAATATAGTCCTTATATCTTTATTCCATTCCTAGGACAAAAAAGTCTTTATTTCAATATTCCTAAAAAAACCAAAAAAACAAAAACGAGAGAAACATTCTCTACCTGCCAAATAACAGAACAAGATAGATGGCATCCAGGAAAAAAAAATTATGGGAAAAAAAAAACCCCCATCCAGGGCTAAACATCAAAGACATTTTTTTTTGGGAAATGCATATTATGCATATATATTTGGGAGCGAAAAAAAAACACCAATTTTCACCAGTTACCACTAAAAGCGCTTTTGGAAGGGGGGGGGGGGAAACAATTTTTCCCAGAAAACTGCAACGGAAAATCAGAAGAAGAAGAAAAAAAAAAAATTCCCGCCTTGTCCTGGAAATTTCGGGAAAAGTTTTTAATAGCGAGATGCGAAAAGCGGCGGTAGAAAATGGCGTTTAAAAATTTTTCTCTCCTTGATTGTGGCCATTTTTTTGTATGTGTGTGTTCAAAACGTGTGCACGCGAAACAGTCATTTTTCATGGAAAGACAGGCATTTTTTTACATTATTATTACTATTATTTTTTTTTTTTAGATCTTTTCCGCATCATATAAACTAACGTTCTCTGTGGTTCTAGAATTTTCTACCTCATATATATATATGTGTGTGTGTGCAAATTATTTTCCCTCCCATGATATAATTTTACTATTTTTTTTTTCTGAATAAAAAAACTAAATTCATTTCGTATGAAAAGCACGGAAGTTTTTTTCAGGGTTCGTTGAGGCGTTGACTGGATTCGAGGAAAGCTGTTGTGAGATATTAAAAAGTATTTCATCATATTTACTGTTTCTCCCTCGTATACATTTTTCCCCCCCTTACTTAATTACAATATTCCCTCGTGGATTCCCTAAAAATTTCGTAATTTTTAGATTTTTGAGAAACTAAATTAACTGAATACATTAACTTTCTCCCTTGATGAGGAATCGAGTCAAATAGTAGTAATAGAAAATCGTTGAAATGGAAATTTTTTGCTCTGGATTAGGCATTTTATGATACGGAATTTTCAAGTATTTGGGTGATAGGATATGTGGGGTATTCTCATCTAAACAGCATTAAATTCAGTAGTGAAATTAGCATTCAGAGTGTCTTTTGAAACCAGAAATCTTTTCCAAATATTTTCCGACTTGGCAGTAGAATGCCTGTAGAATATAGCCCTCGTGTGCAGAAGATGACAATGGCGAGACAAAAATGATCAGTGATGAATGGCCTATGTTCATAAGATGAAATGAGACATCTACCTGATTCTGGGCAAATATTGCCCATTTAAGACAACTTAGTACTACCACCAAATCACACTGGTATTCAAAAATTAAACAATTTGCAAACTCTGTCGAATTTTAATGAAATGGATGCATAGTTATATGCGAGAGAAAAAAAATTATAACGTACACACTACAATCATGGTACGTACGCACTTGTAACGGTCATTAAAGCTTTTCAGCGAAAGAATACCCAAAACCTACGTTGCGAGGTAGAGAACATAAAATGACTTTAATTTGGGTTATCGTCCCCTCCATCAGTCATTAAGATCACACAGGGCTACGCCATACTGAAAATGAGGTCCCCGAGGTCTTCCGCCTCCTGTAGCAACGTAGTTTTCAGTTTCTGGAGGCCTTCAATCAAAGCGACAGCTTAAAATTCTGTATGAAAATCCAACTTTTAGGAAGTGTACGATTTTCAAGTCAACCTCCTGGATGGAATATTTCTTTGGATAAATGAAAAGACTGCAGACAGCACAAAGAAGCGCATCTGAGTGGTGTGGTGGTAAGATGCTCGTCTGCCGCCGTGAAGGTTGCTGTCGGGTCTAAGGTTCGAGCCGGGGGAAGAATATAGATAACAAGCTTTTTTCCCTAATGAGATTGAGGTGACCACCGATAGATGGTGCCTTCATTTCCAAACAAACTCGTTAATTGCAGTAAATTGTAGTACAGCGATATGGTTGGAGTTGGTGTGTGGTGAAGTAAAGCACATGAAGCATGAAAAGAGGTATGTCAGGAATCACAAGGACAGCTAGAAAAACGAATCCATTAAACAAGAAGCTAAACAAAGGTACCTAATGTCACATAGAGAATCAGACGCTGAAATAGAAATGTGCTGGACTCATTGCGAAAAGACAGTACAACATATGGATCACAAGTGCCTTGCCTTGAATTAGTAACTCCTCCAGTAACGTTAAACATCCAAGAAAATGACCCAAAACAATATGGTGCGATTAGATCCGAAAGATGACTAGAGTCAACTGGATGGCAAAAATATCAGACAGAAAAATAAAAAAAATTAGAGGAGACCTACATTCAGAGCCAGCGGATTCAGAATAGGGTTGAGATTATAGCAAATGTTTTTCATTAATTAAAAAAAAACAACAAAAAAAACGCAAATTCTCTTCAATTTCTGAACAGCAGTGTAAATCACAATACACTGCTCAAAACAATTAGGGGAGCAAGCAAAAAAGTGAAGAAAACAGTGCGAGACAGCCACGTATTGGCATACAATGGATAGTACACGCGTATCAATGCGCAATACAGAAAAAAGACGTAAAAAAATTTGGAATTAAGCTTTAATTCTTTGAAAATATGGAAAAAACATGAAAAGGTGATTTAGGGCAACAATTTGGTTACATGTAAACGATAAAAAAAAGTACTGTTTAGACATGATGCATGAGTTTTAATAGGGCGTGTGGTCTCGAACAGCTAAGACTGCTGCACACCTGTTTGCCATGGATGCGATGAGGTTATCGATCAGACTTTGGGGAATCGGGACTCGTCTGTAAACAGCACTTGGCTCCAATCATGTTGCTCCCAATCTCGATGTTCTGCTGAACATCGAGTTCGACATTCAGTCTGGAGTGTGACACCCGACGTGTTCTGGTATGGAGGGACAGGGGCACTCGAAATAACCCCGCATTCGTTCGTGAAAGGTCACAATACAGACGAGCTGGTTGGATGGTATGGGGTGGAATCAGCATAGGCGGACGTACGGACCTGCATATCATTCGGAATAGCACTTTGACGCCCCGAAGGTATGCACACGAGATACTGCTACCTCATGTTATCCCTTACGCTGGAGCCATTGGAGATTCCTTTGTTTTCGAGAATGATAATTCCCGACCGCATAGAGCTCGTCTGGTGGAGAACATGCTTGAAGCTGAAACAATACAGCGTATGGAATGGCCAGCGTGCTCTCCTGACCTGAATCCGCATTGCTGCGCGACCAAGACCGCCTGTTACTGTCCGAGACTTGCAGATTGCACTTCTTGAGGAGTGGAACAGTATTCCCCAAAGTCTGATCGATAACCTCATCGCATCCATGGCAAACAGGTGTGCAGCAGTCTTAGCTGTTCGAAGAGACCACACGCCCTATTAAAACTCATGCATCATGTCTAAACAGTATCATGCCCATCTTCTTCGGGCCGCACGGTGGCGTGGGGTCAACGGAATGCAGACCATTGGCCTACGTGCATAGAGCCCTCCCTCATGAAGCCGATTACGTACTGTTTGGCTGGACACCCTTCGTCCTGTTGCCAAGAGCAACCGTCTTTGCAGCTGCGTAGCATTCTCTGTTCTGTTTCGACGGGCTGTTAACCGTATATACCGGTCATCAGTTGCTGTAGTGGCGCGTGGCCGACCTTGCCCTGGTCGACGTCTAACATTTCCTGTTTCTTGGAAACGTTTCCATAGCCTTGCAACAACACTTCTGGCGACTCCAACAGCGTCCGCGACACTACGTTGTGTTTGCCTGGATTCCAGTCTGCCTATAACACGCCATGCCATGGATTCCGGTAAATCACGTTGTTGAGACATCCTCAAGTGACCTTGTCTCAAAAAAAAAATACTGCGCAATCGAATTTCACAGTTACGGCAGTAAAACAGACGTTTCTGCAACATCCCGATTTCAGCCCTTATCTCCTTTTTCTGGTTTTTGACGTCATGAACTTTGATTTGCATATGAAGTTTCCTTCTTCCGTTTCCTGCTAGGCTTTAAATTATGGATGATTCATTTTACGTTACTTATCGGTATACATCTTTGCGTAATTTTGTTAAAACCATGTGCTCCCCTAATTGTTTTGAGCAGTGTATGTTCTAGTGATAACTCATAATCCTTCAAAACCTGGAAATGTCTGGTCAACGGGGCTGGACAAATCCTACGTGTCAGGTTATCATGGTGAATAAAAAATAGGTATAGGCCTAAAACAGAGGTCTTCAACCTTTTTCTTGTCGCGAGCACTGCCTGTCCCCATCATGAAAAGAAGAGCGTCCTTACGGCAAGTTTGACATACGTATGCATGAAATCGGGATGATTTTAATCCTTGAATGCAATTTGTACAAGTTATTTAATTGTTACGTTGATGAAATACTCGCGAGCACGAAATCAGGCACTAGCATCGAGCACCATGGGTGCTTCAGGGTGGTGCTCGCGAGCACAATGACATATCAGAAACAACACAACACACAAATTGAATACAAGGTTATTTTGGCTCCCAAAATTTTTTTCTGGCGCCTAGATTTCCTTTGCAATTTTTCCAGCCTTGCTGGTCATCCTTCCGAACAAGAGCCAACCTGACCCATGAAATTACTTCATATGCAACAGGCCGGATGTCTAGAGACCTGACGAAGCCAAACGTACGTAAATATTGAATATTACTCTTACTTAAAAAGGCTAATTTCAAATTCAAACCAAAAAGGATATTTTAAAATTCAATATTTCTATAACTATTATAAAATGCCAGCTGCAAGAAATTAAATGTCCAGAAACGGAATATTTTGATATGCAATATAAAATTCCATATCAATTTGATTACAGCGTAACGAAAATATTAAATTTTCCTTCTAATGAAATAATGAAATTACAGCAGTTCCATGAAACTGAAACATTTCCAGCGAGAATTCAGATTCGAAATTTGTACTAAGAAATTACAAATTTTCAGAACCCAATTAAAATGAAAGTAGGCTTAGGCTCCGGGGATGAACATAAAATGAAAATTTAGTACTTTCCCCAAGAAATATTCCATATTGAAAATTCAGTTTCAGTATCGAAAACACGAGCGAAAAAACTCACTAAAGGAGGAAGCGATACTTTAGTACGACATCTTAATTTCAATATCTTTCGATTTAAGAGGATCTTAAGTCGAATCCCCAGCGGATCATAAATCGAAGACTACAATTCCGCGCAAAGAGTTATATATTACGTCCAGGAGGAAATTAGATCGCAGCTGCTTTAAATAGCTTTCTATTAATTCAAGGAGCATAAAGCGCAATGCGAAATCTTCCTTCACAGGGTATACGTCGTATAATATATACATATAAATACACAGTATAAAGCAACTGCGCTATATACCGTGGCTAAGAGGAGGAGGAAACTCCGCTATACTGTATGAAGTCGGATATTCGAATTTTGTGGTGAGTGATGACCACGGAAGTCTACAGATGTCGGAGAGTAATAGCCACGTTAATGAGAATTGGAGGGAGGACTGGTATATGGGTGAGTGTATAGGTTGCAGGATGGATATTGGAGAGAGAGAGATGGGACAGCTGGTTATGAACAGACGAAGCTGATCTGGACAAAGTGGATATATTGTACTAGAATGATCTCGTATCTGTTTTACTGAGAGTTTTGTCGAAGGAAAGATGGAAACGAGATTATCTGGAACCTTGATTATTTTACCTTCCGAAGGCAAATTCATTTACTGGATGACGGTTGTGGATTCACTCGACCAACTTCTAAAGACTTCTAAGCACTTTGAAGTCCGGGTGGTCATTGATGTTGTTCTAATTAGTATCAGAGAAATTTCAGGAATAGGAAGAATCGCTACAGCTATTAAACTGAACACATGACTTATTCCTCTACGAAATTTCTAACAACTTGGTTTTGTGTATGTGTTGTGCACCCCTAACTTAAGATGATGGTTTCTCAGAAATGTGTGTTAAGTGTGCAAGAAGTGTTGCCATCTGACTTAAGAATTCAGAAACAGCAACTTGCCAAGTCGGGCCTTCCCAACATGTCACATTTTTTTTTTAAATCAAAGCATCCGACTAAGTTCGAAAGCACTTTTCTATAAAATGGTACTGGAGAGGATTTTAATAACATATTTTGATACAAAGTGTCCCAAATAGTGAGAATAATAATAAATTTTGTACTACCATGGTAATTTCCTATAAAAAAAGTTATTTTTATGTCAAATTTTAAAATTTTAAGCAAAATTCATGTAATATTCACAACACGGTTGCAAAAAATTCTATGAATGGAATGTTTTATTGCTTTTATGGTACATTAAGCGCTAGTGACGGCGTAGGTTATGAACCAAAAGTTAAAGTATTGCATGTACGTCGTGTATTGAGAATGGTCTTACACACTACTCAGAAGCACGTCTAATAACAACTACTGAGAAGCACGTCTAGAGAACTTGTATTTACTAAGTCCATGCTTAATATGACCTCTGACCTAATGTGGAAGAAAGATTGGCACTTACTATCACAATCCATGAACAACAATTATCGAATTTCAACGTCCATGTTTACACGGGACAGCAGAGAGAGCGCGCGCGCGAGAGAGAGAGAGAGAGAGAGAGAGAGAGAGAGAGATAAAAGGGGAAAAAATGACGTAAGTGACAGGAAAAAAAGTAAGCAAACGCACTGCACCTGCGCAGAAACGGCAAGACGCGTAAAATCCCAAATCGGTCGGATATGCCGATCGTCTGCTGCTGTCACAGGAAGTCAAGTTTCAAGATCGCGTACTAGTGGACGACGTTCTGCTATTTTCTGTGAAGCGGGATCAGTCTTGTGAATACAGATAAACGCACGAGGCTTGTTTATCACTTCAAGTGTTTTTCAGCGGACTACCAACTTTCAAATTTGCCTCTCTGCTGATCTCAATGCTTCTGGATTGACGATCTCAATGCTTTTCAATTGACAATTTTGGTTCGTCTGACCTTAGCTGATGGTCAAGGGTTCATTTCTTGAGCCATCTTGTTGTTGTGCCAACTACACATTTAACATTTTCGAGGTTTTTCGGGGTTTTTTTTCGGCTGCGATATATCCCAATTCTAACTGTGGAATTTTGTGGTGTTCCACGTCCATGTTGGCGCCTCTCAAATCTCACGTGGAACTAAGCAGTACTACTACTGCTACGTTCAAAAGTTTTAAAACTGATTTTATTACAGAAGAATGAATGAACAGATAGAACCTGTTTATTCGGTGTTTCATTCGAAATAACTACCCTGTGCAATTATGCGTTTTTTGCGATTGTTCATACAAAGATCTAAATGCGGATTGTGCAAGCTTATTTTTATCATCCCACCTTTCCGCGCCTTCGTCTCTGCTCGGAACCTGAGAATCGTTGCCCCGTTAAGCAAATTATTTAAAAAACGTCATGGGGAAGGGAGATCAGGGTTATAAGCTGGTAGTGGAAGGATCGGAATGTGATGTTTTGACAAGTAATCTGAAACCTGTGAGTCCTTATACGTCTGCATGATTCGGTGAGATGCAAGCGAGCAGATCTTTGAAAAGTCAAATCGTGGGTACTCCATCATGACACTGTGCCGACTCACAGGTCCCTCCTGGTGTCAGAACAGAACAGAACGGACCGAATACGACCAGGCACTGTCACTTACACGATATAAGCTCGCTGCCCGGTGGACGTGGTCGTGTCACCTGTTGTCAGATTACCAGTCAAAACATTACTTACGAAGGTTTTTAACAGATGGCTGTTGTGAAGATGAATTTAGGAAAGAGAATTGAGGGGAATCGAACCCACTTCCTCTCTCTTGCCGGGTGAGCACCCTAGAGCTCTAGAATAAAAAGGCAACGAATATGCCAATCTTTCCTTAGAGCTTCCTGTGCACTGAACGAGACCGTACATGGACGGTCGAACCTAATTCAGACAAAAAAACATCACATTCCGGCACTTCCACAAACAGCTTATTTCCCGGATCTTGCCCCCATGTGATTTTTTCGGTTTACCTCGGATACATAATTTCTTAAAGGCAGTGATTCTCAGATTCTGAACAAGTGCAGCGAGCAGCGACGAACGCACCACTACTACTACTACTACTTAACTGTACATGCACCTCGTACACATTCCTATACGGAATTTCTAACGAATTGGTACATGCCACAATGCGCGTGTATGTGTTGTAAAGATTGTTTCTGTGCAATGGCTTGTTATGTGTAGTGCTCATCTGCCATCAATTTTTCTAACAACTGGCACTGGAGGATGTCACAAAAAAAAAAAAGGCTCGCAATCCGCATTTACATCTTTGTATGAACAAAGCAGGAGGAAAAAATGCATTATTACACAAGGTAGTTACTTCGAAGGAAACACCAAATAGACAGGTTCTACCTGTTTTCATTATCCCATAATAAAATAGGTCTTGAAACATTTTTGTGAATGCAGCAGTATAGCCTATACCCTTTCAAGAGGTTTTCATGATAGCGATCTGCTTCGGCCACAAGCCGTAAACCATGTTTATATCGAAATATTGCAAAAATGTTCAACTTACCTAAACAATAATTGAAAAAAAATAAAGAGGAAACGTTATTGATCTGATTAATGAGTCAATTAACCCTAACTATTAAACTCGTTACCGCAGGCCCATGATTTAATGCACTTCTTTCTTCGATAACATTTTTTTCCTGTTTTTTTTTTATAATAGGATGGGGTTATTATACGCTAATTACTCGTGAGCTTTATCAAGGACTTTCTCGTCAGAGAGGAGGAGTTTCTTATAATACTCGGATAGACTCTTTTGTTTTCAAGTAGCGGGAGGGTTTCAGGAATAGAAGAACAAAAATATCAGGAAGTCAACAGAAACAGGAAAAAAAAAGAAAGTAAGAGGAGAAAGATGGCTCAAAAACAAAAGAGAAGCGGAAAAACTGAAAAAAAAATTGTTTCCCGTTCCCAAAAATAACTTTAACAACATATTTCCAAACAAACTCCTCTTTTTTTTTTTTCCTATTTTGTGTCGGAATATCCGGTGGAGAAGAAGAAATAATAATTATCTGCAGAGTTTTCTGAGAGAAATAATAATAATCAGGACCCCAAACAAAAGCTTTCGAAAAAAACCCGTAAAATTCCAGAATTCATAAATTTTCAACATTTTTTCTTGTTTTGTGTATAGTTTGCGTCAAGTTGTTTCCTTCCTTTTCATGATAAAGATAATACATTATTTAGGTTAGAAGTTTCTAGAAGTTGCATCGATTCAACAAATGCATATTGGGATATACATATTTTCGAAAAAAAGTTTTTATTCCGTAGGGTGATCAGATTTCAATAAGGCGAAACCACTACATAGGCAGGGTAGACTTGGAAGTCTGGGGGGGGGGGGCGCACGATGATGATGGTGATTTCAATTTATGTATACATATCTACATTAGATCAGTCGACTCCACCTTTGACGCTGGGAGGCAATGCCTCGTCACGCCCCCCCGCCCCGTATCTCCGCCCATGAACCACTACACCTCGTTCATCTCCGTCAAATATTTAAAAAATTCTCACCTTATATTTAGAATTTTCGCCAAATATTTCTAGTTCTCGCCAAATACTGCATATCCAATTTCAACAAGCATTACTAATTTTAACAAAGAGGCGGATATTTTCTGGACTTTATACCGAGGTGAATTCGAAAAGAAAAGTTATTTGGTCTCCACCCGGACTCAGTCTCAGGAACCTGGTCCCTCTTGCATACTGGGCAAGCATCCTACCATCTACGTGACCCTGTCTTCCTTATTTCTCTCACTGGGGGCATGAGGCGCTGAAGTAGACGCATTAGTAGCCTTTCTTAACTTCAGAAAATAGCCCCCGGGTGGGATGGTAGAAATAGACGGCAATTTTATCCTCAGCCTAATATATTAAGCCACTGTGGTGGTCGAGTGGTCAGAGTGACAGACTCGACCGATATCCCCGTTAAAAAGTCTCGCCTCAAAGAACAACAGGCCTCTACAACAATACAAATATGCAAACATCACACTTCACTCAGAATTTTAAAATATAGATGGCATTACTAAAATTCCCACACAACACTATACACGTACTCATATCAGACTTTCGTCACAACTCAATCGGTAATAAATTTCCAATGCCAATAGACCGAGATGTGCTGCGTTTGAAAGAAAGCCCAATGTATCAACGGGAAACATATTTTCTGGATTTAATGCTGAGGGAGACTCGAAAAGAAAAGTCATCGGGTCTCCACCGGGACCCGATCCCAGACCCTCTTGCACACCGGGTAAGCATGTTACCATCTACACCACTGGAGACACGACCGTGCTTTCCTTATTTCACGTACTATGGCGTGGGTCTTTAAAGTAGAAGTATTACTAGCCTTTCTTAATTTCAGAAAATGGCCCCCAGGTGATATGGTAGCATTCTTCCCCGTTATGCAAAAGGACTTGGGTTCGAGCCCCTGCGTAGACCAGATGACTTTTTTTTTTCCGAGTTCACCTCAGCATAAAATCCAGAAAATATCTATTGCTTTGATATATTGGGCTGAAAATAAAAGTCGTGTTTTCAGTTCTCGCCAAATATTCCAAGTATCGCCAAATATGAACTTTTTACAATGCATATAGTACGTACCTCATGTAATCCCGGCATTAAGACATGATTCTCCGCGTTCAACATGAGAAGCCGGGAGAAACCTTGAGTAATTTTCCTCTTAGAAAGCCGGGATTACACTATAAAAGTTGGATAAAATATCTTTTACAAAACTTGAAAAGACAACCAACAATCCTGTTTGTTCCATTTGCCCGAATGTAACCGATACACTTATTGGTTGTATTTTTCATGTTTTATAAAGGATCTTTTCCAAAACTGTTATTGTATATCATATTATACAGTACGTTGAATTCAAAGGTGCACATTGGTTTAACTATTATGTTCTTCTATAAAAATTTTTGGTGTTTTGAACCAACCTGGATACATGTGTGTGTATAATATTTTCCCCCCAAAAAGTCTGGTGTATCAAGAAAATACACTTTTGCTTTTGTCTCGTCCGTCAAATGAATAGTTTGTGTTTCTTTGGGAAATGGTTTCAATCTGTCACGGACATTGCCGAAATTTTTCATCTGAAACTGAGGAGAAAGGAAAAAAATACTCGTCACGTGATTTTTTTTCCAAGTAACTAGAGTGACGTTTTTAGGAAACGTTTTCTCACTTCCATTAAATTTTTCCTTTTTTGCCGTTCTTCTCTTTTTTATTCCTCTGGTACATCGAAGTCAATGACAAAACGAAACAGTGACCATAAGAATGTCTTTGACAGCATACGATGATTAGTCTTGATGATTAATGGTATTGAAATGTCTACACAATGGTGGACTTACCTTGAGTAACATCTCAGAATCGAACGTTACATATTTGGGTCAAAGGCCAGGATTACACTATAACAGTTTTATAAAATCTATTTTATAAAACTTGAAAAATCCAACCAATAAAGCTCATAGGTTACATTCGAGCAAATGCAACCGATTATCTTATTGGTTGAATTTTTCAAATTTAATGAAAGAACTTTAAGAAAACTTTTATAGTGTAATCTCGGCCTTATAAAAATTGGATAAAATATCTTTTATGAAAGTTGAGAAGACAACGAACAATCCTTTTGTTGCATTCGCTGGAATGCAACCGATACGCTTATAGGTTGAATTTTTCATGTTTTATAAAAGACCTTTTCTAAAACGCTGGCCTTATTAATATTTTCACTGTTTTGCAAATTATTTCTGTGATGTTCGAGTGGTCATAGTGACGGACTCGCATCGCAAGGTCCCGGGTTAGAACCCCACTGGCGCCGCAGTGATGGTCGACTGAGGTTGGTTTTCTGTGGTTTCCAACTGCTAGGCGCGAATTCGAGCCGATCTTCCCATTAAAATTTTCGCCACGGAGAGAGCAACAGGCGTGCAAATATTCAATCATTACACTTCACTCCTCGTCCTTGTCAGAAAACTTTCCTGACACAGGGGTACAACAGAAACGGCGACATGACCACAGAAAAAATTGCTACCGCAGGGAGTCCCCTATCGAGGGGTTAGCGCACCGACCTCTCGATGAGTATAAAAACCAACCTGCCGTTTGGAATCGGCAATAAATTGTAGGTCCCGTTCTAATTAGCCCTCGTTTGCAGAAAATGAACGTGGTGCGACAAAAATGATCTACCTCACTTCTGAAATACAGATGGCTGCGCTAAAAAATGAGACGCAACACTAGATACGCGCTAAGATCTAATGAAATGATTTTCAATATTTATTGAAATAATATAGAAAGAACTATTCCTTCTCTCAAATGTGAAACTTTGCGCGACAAGTTTTTGGCAAATTCGACCGATTGTTGCTAGAAGGGTGTTTGCGGAATTGGCAATTGAACATTTTGGCAGAGTAATTCGATTTTGAACTTCGCCAATCTTTCAGTGCCTGCCGCTCGCCATTAAATTCAGATATTTCAATGAAATCGGTGTGACTTGATAGGATTTTTTCTGCACTTCTTAAATATGTGCTTAGTTTTGGGTGTAGGTCTCTCAGAAACTTCACAAATCATGTTTTTTTTTCATACTTCGGCATTTTTGTTTCCTAATCGACTATCCACTATAACTCGAAAACTGTTCTATAACCTATCTTATAGATAGGTAGGTTGTTCCATGATCTACTCGGGCTTGTCTATCACCCCCCTTTCGTTCGGCAGAATAGGTCAGATTCACCCTATATTCCCTGTGTATTTATGTTTTCCCCTCTGCATAAAGCGGTTCAGAGACCCTTGCTGGTAGGATTTAGATCGAACCCTTCCAATTTGGAATTGTTTCATCCAGAAACTACTTCGATGTTGCTCGTCTTGATTGTGAATTTCTATGATAAAAATGGACGGGTTTTGTAGACGATCCCTCGAAGTACAAAACTACGGGACGACGTCATACAAAGACGGGTGAATACGCATCACAATAACAATAGGAACAAGCAATTCTCCATTTAACATGTCAAACATGTCAGGGAAATGTAAAAATATTCGCTTGCGATTGCATGCCATGATAATCTCGAATTAGTATATGTCCGCGTGTTTCGCCTTGTGGCTTTTCGAGTGTCGTGCCGATGTTGGGAAAAGCGCTTCACCAACCAACCAACCAGCCAGCCTACCACCCTTTGTAACAAATTAAGCAGTTTTCTCTCTCTCTCGCTCACACCAACTCGCACCGTGTCTCTTAATGCTGTTGTGTGTGACGGGTTCGCCCTTTTCCGTTTCCTTAGGGCCGTAGCGAAACCCGATTGTGAAGAGAGAACTAATTTTATATTCAGGTTTTAGCTCGTGCTGCTGAAGGAACGGAGCGAGAGGTGATCCATAATGCTAATTTGCAATCAAGGAAAACATACGGGGCCTATTTCGAAAAGAGTTGGATTCCTGGCACGAGGACAACAAACGCTCGCCCGCCAGCCACACACTCATACGTATCGAGCGTGCCTTAAATCCTAAAACGAAATTATTCATGATTTCTTGGCTGGTTCTCGAGGTGAATGTAGCGGTGAATGCGACATATGTATATCGCGTTGATAAATGCCATCTATATAAATGTTATGAATCTGTAGTTTTGAACTCCCTTGAATGCGTTTTCCGGAAAATCGTATGAATCCATTCATTGGGTGGGAATCAGGTCTAGCGTGAAATCCTTCATGCGTAAGCATAAATGTGTACTAAAGCCTTGTCTAGACCGTTGTTCATCATCAGGCCGAGCAAAACAAAAATTAGTGTGATAGAGTGACTCTACGCGCACAGAGTCAATTTCTTTGCTGCACCGGCAGTGAGTGTACTGAGCTTGTATATAGTGGTCAGAGCGCTCGTCCGGCAATCGAGGGACCCGGGTTCGACTCCCGGTAGAGGCAGAGATGAGTTTTTGGGCGCGGTAGCCCAGGTCGATAGGATACTCGCCTGAAGTACCAAAGGAATGTTTAGAGGTGTCGCAAGTTCGATACCCGGTTCGTCCTGGTCAGAAAACTTTCCTGACACAGAGATACAAGAGAAACGGCGACATGACCGCAGAAAACATTGCTACCGCCGGGAGTCCCCCATCGAGGGGTTAGCGCACCAACCTCTCGATGAGTATAAAAAAACAAGCCTGCCGTTCGGAATCGGCAATAAATTGTAGGTCCTGGTGTAATTAGCCCTCGTTTGCAGAAAATGACCGCGGTGCGACAAAAATGATCAAGTGAGTGTATTGAGTTCCTATCAGAAGTTTTTGCTTACTAAACGTTTTTTGTCCTCTTTGGACGACGTGGTGTCGTGCGGTAGGTTTAGAATCGGTTTAACCCTCCTTCGGGCGCGACTGTGATCTAATATATACACACAAACTTACATTTTCTCTTCTCTCATTTCCTAGATAGCACCAGCACTGTTGAGTAGCTGTTTCTTATCCAGTCAGATTTGAGTGCGTAAATATTCAGTTCACTCAAAGCCTTACCGAACGTGCGTGGTGATCAAAGTGATCTGCTAGGCTCATGCTCTCGATTACGCAACATTTTAAAATTTGGGTACTTTAACCCTCTAATGCACGGGTTGGGTCTGTGAGACCCGTGCATATGCATTTCTCTCCAAGAGGTGACAAGAACAATTTTCTTGAGATTATCGCTAATATCCTTCCGTCGTGTTCATCTGATCTGAGAGGCATAGTGCGGCCATTTTTTTCTACTCGGCCCACATCATTAACATTTGTTCGACTGATTTCATGAAAAAAAAAGACAGTGTCATCTTTAATGTTTTTTCTTCCATTAACAACTCTAATAATGTTTCTCATTTGGCAGTTGTGTAAGTGAACTTAATTAGATGTTTATTATATTTTTTCTACCAAACATTTTGCGCCCGATGGCGGATTAAGGCGCAATCCCTCATTGGACCGATGCTACAAGCGATATAACCTGCAATTTCACACGGATTGGTTAAAAACCTGAATTTCAGGTTTCTTAACCAATCCGTGTCGAGTTGCAGGTTGTATCATTTGTGGTATCGCTCCAGTGTGCACCCTGCCTATATAAGTTGCATTTAAAGCTTTCGAGACTTTATTCTTCAATGAGCCAACAAATGGTAGAACGTGAATGCATGCACTGTGCTTGAGAAGCAGAGATTGTCTGCACTCAGGTATTGCTAAGTGGAGTCACTATGTTAACAATAGCTGTGATACAAATGTTGATAAATACAGGTGCTTTGATATCTGCGATTCCAACATGAGGACTTATATACAGAAGCTTCACGTAGTTTCTGGAGAATTTTATCCTAAATATTTGTGTGTGTGTGTGTCAAAAGAATAAACTACATTGAATGGATTCGAATTCTATCCACTGTTCCGATATTTTTGTATAGAAAAGAAATAAATACCGTAATTTCACACAACCATGATCCAAAATAACACCATTTTCTACATTAATCATCATAACTTCTCTGTATTTAAGCTATTCAAAAAAATTCTTTTTGTTGGTATTGCTCGTAGAAAGATCAAGCATTAATGTTAAACACTTTTTTTATTCCTTGTGTAGCTCAAATATTGATTTTTAAAAAATTAAATTTTGGACCATACTTGTGTTACGAAGTCCCAACTATAGTCCATCAAATATTTTGTGTTACAAATTGCTTACGAATCATTGCTGAGAGAGAATGCACTACAACTATATCATGTATCCATCTTTTTTTATATATCCAACATTTTTTTAAATAATACCGGTAATATAGTTACTGGGTAATTCATAATAATAATACCGATTAATATGGTTTTTTTTTCGTTAGCCACAAAATCACTTTCCACCAAAAATATAGTAATCGGTGTTTTAGCGCATACGATTCACCAGCATGCAGTGTGAAATATAATATATGATACGAATTTATACCTATTGTTCATTTCCATGCAGTATACCGGTTCGAAATCAATAACCAGTTTTACTTGAAGATTTATACAAATACTTTTATTTTTATTTGATAGGTGGCAGCAGAAGTCTGTTTTCGGAGGTGTTTTTCATAAAATAATACAACATAAATAAAATGAAACATAATAAGCCAGACGGTTAAAGGAATTTTCCTCCTATTATTATTTTTTTTTTTGTTATACTGCCAAAGATAATTGATATGACTGGACTCGAAATTTAGAATCTTTCCCATCTTGGGAAAATTTAAAAAAAAACAACATTTCTATTGAAATCAGGCACATACGGCCGTATTCACCAACACAGTTTAAACTACAATCTCAGGTGAAAGGATTAAAGATCAAAACGGATTGGTTAAATTGAGGATTTTAACCAATCCGTGTCGATCGCTAATCGTTAAAACTGCGTTGGTAAATACGGCGGAGAAAGTCAGAAAAGTACCAACACCTACTTATTTTGGTCGAATGAATTTTTACCTAACGATCCCCCCCCCCCATAAACGCGCCTTTCTTCAATTATAGCCCGCTAGTGTATAGGAATTTCTGCCCGATCTCTTTCAATGCGAAGCGAATAAGTTAATTAGATCATACAACAACACACTAGTATACTATTTTTTATATCTCTCCAAAAACATTACTCCGATTATGTCAGAAACATTGTATGAAATAATTAAAATTTCGTTTCATAATACTTACGCGACATATAAATATAATCCATAAATCCGATCATTTCAATATTAAACAACAAAGATAATGTTAATTCACGGCATCTAATTTACTAAAATAAAACTAAATTAAGAACTAAAAAATTCATTTCTTAGTGAAGGAAAACCTTATAATTGCCAAAATGAATTAGTAATTAACGGCCTTTTAAATAAGATATTCATCGTGAAGTTTTTCGAATCATAACAATTATAATCATAATTACCACGTAATTATGAGATTGAAACGAAATCTTGAATTATAATGATATTATTTCTTAGGTGTATCATATTAATGAAGAACGTTAATTGCCGATAATAAAATCGTACAATAAATACATATAAAGATTATTTTTTTTGGATATTCAGGATAATTACCAGTCTTTGGAATACAAATTTGCCATTAAGAAAAATTTCAATAACATTTTTTTTCAGATTTTTTTCGTAACTCTGTTATAATTTTCATTTTTAAAACCTCATTTCAATAACATTGTATTTAAAGACTTTAAAGACAAATGTAGATAATGTAATCAAATAAATAAATAATTTAGATAATGCAAGGACATATCCATTTGTAGATGATTGTGTGTGTGTGTGTGTGTGTGTCATCCTCGATAACAGACACGCCATTAAAATTTAATTTTAAGTAACATTTTGGGGTTTTCTCCCCCTACCCCCATGAAAATTTTAATCTTCGTTTCTCGATTATAACACAAAAAAAAACTAAGTACTAAATGGAAGAAGTGGATGATTTAAAAACACTTTACTTAAATTGCTAATTTGCATATAAGAAGAAATTTGAATCCAAGGAGCTCCCTTCACCCCCCTTTAGGCTAACTCAAAGGAAAAATTGGGATAAGTTAAAAACAAAAAAAGAAGCTTTTACAAGGGTAAGAGAGTTTCGAATAAAGGCTTTTTTTCCTGTGTAATATATACAAAGGTTAAAAAATATATAGGAAAAATATTTTCCTTAATGCTATAACTATTTACTCACGATTTCCATTTATAAGGGAAAAAAACAACCTTAATTTTAATGCGTTAATTGAATGGAGCTTTTCACCCGATTCGTTTCCAGGAGGTTAAAAATCCATTTGTTTGAGTGAGAAATAAATCCTATTTTTCCTTTTTTCGTTAATCCTGCAGCAATTCAGGTAAAATGTCTATATTATTTACTCAATCCGTTTTCGTTTTCTTTGTTTGTATTTCGCATTTTCTTGGGAATTTCGGGACTAATTCCCGAATTTTTTTTCATGGGGGGGGGGATGTTAATTTAATGGAGTTTGGAGATAACACATTACAGTTTTTTTTTTTGCCTCGATGCCATTGATTGCTATGGATGTTCCATCCAATTGAGTGGTTTTGTGATAAGAATCTTAATTTTCGTAATTGAGTGTAACATTTGTGTTTTCTTAAGTAATGGATTTTTTTTAAATAGTATTCGTGATATTATACAGTGAAACCTCTAGATATTGGACGCTTGTGGAAACCAAATATTTTGTCCGCTTAAGGGGGGGGGGGTGGCTGTCCGCTATTGGGGAGGTACGATATACAGGTAATCTCGTTTATACGACATTGACATTTATACGACGTTTCGCCTTGGTAGCAATTGGTTCATTTTATTATGAAATGTTAGTCACCAGTTTATGTCTATGTTACTGTGTGCAAAAGTAATACATAAGTAGTTATGCATATTTACTAATGGTCTCGATAAAAAAAAGTTTGATTAAATTTCACTTTTACCAGTGATTATGCATAGTTGAAGTCTATTTCACCAAACACCAACTCTGGCGATATCGCTATATTGCAATTTATACTGCCATTAGTGAGATGGGTTGGATGTGAAGGCGCTGTCTATCGGTGGTCGCCTCGAGTTCGTTATAGGGAAAATACCTATTTCCTCCCTTGGGTTCGAACCCGGGACAACTTTCACGATCGTAGACGAACATCTTACCGCCATGCCAGTCGGGCACCTGAAAAAACCATCCTGTTTCCGCCCGGGAACGAACCGAAAGTTGAAGTCTGACACAGGAAAATTTTGTAGCCTTTCTTCTGTTCAGTATACCAATTGATCATTTTACATGTCCATGACATGTGCGCTACACATATTTTGCAATAAAAATTGAATTAAAATAAGTGTGAAGAAGATAAAAATATTCATGAGAACATTATCAGTATTGTAATGTTGGCTTTTTTCACACGCTCAACAAGCGAAAACAACACACACACATTACCATTCAAATTCACCATCCCAGACCATAGTTGTGTTTATCATATTGACTGACCAATACGAACTAAGTTTGGGATTAAACTTAGTTGGATTAATCTTTGTTGAATATGATGCATTTTCTATTTATGACCAAAAGTTAATGAACTAGAGTTTGTCTGATTTTACTGTCGACTATCGAAAGTGTCCGCTAACGGGGAGTTTTTAACCCAAAATTCGGACATTGGCCGGGAAAATTTACAAAACATTGGCCACTTCGCAAACTGGCCAAATATCGGGCGTAAATACATCGGAACCCTACCGATTCCGTTGGACGGGTTATCAGAAAAGTGTCCATTAACGTGGATTGCCCGTTAGGGGAGGTTCCACAGGAAAGTGTATATTAAGGTATAGATTATGTATTTTCTTTCAACTATTATTCCTCACCAAAGATATATTTTTGTCAGTGCACTGGAATACTTTATTAACCAACAGCTCAAAAGGTGAGTGGAAAATAATGAGAGGGAAGACCTGCAACAAAAAGCACAGGGCCATCCTGAAAAACTGGGACTCCCTACTGGTTTTTTTTCATGCTAATTGTTGCTTAGGACGTCTATTCAGTACACATATTGGTCTATTAGGTCTATTACAGTATGCTACAAAATAAAAAAAAATCACAATTTTTACATGGGAACCCCTATTCTAAAAACCCAATTAGAAAAAGTGTTGCCCTGTCTTTTCTGAGGCCAACAAAAAAAAAAAAAAGTTTCACGTTTCTAAGTAGTTTTTCTTGGTACACTAGATCAATATATTAGCAAACAGTTGAAAAAGGTGTGTGAAAAATAATGAGAGAGAACGGACCCTTAGCAAGATCGGGGCCATATTGGAGTACTAGGAACCCGTACAAGCTTGCTATAATTCATACAAATTATTTATTAGGTCACCCATTCAGTACACGTAACGGCATTTCTGGTCAAACAAATGTAGAAACCGGACTCAATATACTTTAGAACGTTGTTAAACGCTGTAGCGTCTTAAAGGGTGTTCAACATCATCTGGGTAAACAGACTTGAGTGAAATAAGGGCACCCGAAACCATCGAAGATTTTTATTTGCTATGAATTACTTTTTTAATTTTTTCTACAATGTTGGATTTCATTTCATTACTTTTAATTTGATTCGATACTTTCTTCCAAAACAACTATTTCGTACCAAAGAAAAGTTTTCTTAGTAGACTATAACAATATACAGTCAACGCTCGTTACAACGACCCTGCATTATAGCAACCACTCCATTATAATAACCGATAGGTCAAAAGATTGCTGTAATTGATGGTAATTGGTCGATCATTGAGTGCACGGGTTTTCTTTATGAAGAGCTGTGAGCATCCGGCTTAATCTACTATTGAACGTTATTAAATGTAGTGGGATCTTAATGAGTGACCCGATGTCACTTTGATCCAGAGCCCCAAGTCAAAAAAGGGCCCTGAACCCATTAAAGACTTTGATGATAGTTTGGCAAATTTCCATGCAACTGTTACGGGCTGATATTTTTTGATACATTTTTAAAAGCACAATTTTTAGTAATTGGTAATTTTTGATTGTGGGGTTGGAAGGGGGGGGGGGGGTGAAGACGTTCAAAAATCTTAATTTTTTTATTTTCCCCAGTAACCATTTCTGTGAGTTCAAATATCGCTAAGAATTCCGCTCTTTGACGTTCATGCAATTATTTTTCATATTTTATCTGAATTTTTGAATGTACCGTAGAATATTAATTGCGCTTCGACATAACGATGTTAATACGGCACCATACAACTATACTATTCTAACTGGAAAATTTAAGAGAAATAACGCCATCTGTGATGAGTTTTTGTTAACTCACACAGTTGTTGGAATGATACGAGTCTATTCATGTTATGAACTTAAAATTGGTATTTTTAACAGATTTTAAAATATTATGAAATATTTTTTTAAAATTCTTTGTGATTATTTACTTGTTGATTTAATTCCTGTTAATTTGTTTTTATGTATAAATTTTTTATATAAAATTTACAAATTACTCGGATGTAAGTTAAATCATATTTGGTATGTTGGACTCGACTCGGCTTTGGTCGAGTTTCGTTCTTGTACGAGATGCGCGCATGCGGCCCGCGACTTGATGTAATTGTTGTCATTTAAATTTATTGTCTTATTATTTAAGCCAACATTTTTCACAGCAAACCTGATTAACAGACTGTTTACATTCATTATTTCCAGTGACGATAGTAATTAGCTATGTTCTCATCAAACTGCTTTTTCGTAACATGTATTGCTCCTTAAGTTTGTTCAGAGAGCATTTCTAACCATTTCTGTCCGCCACATCGTTGGGCCCATTGCCTCTATATGACTTCTGTATTTGTGTAGTTAAATGCATATTTGGTGTTCTGACAGTGACGTAACTTTTTTGAAGTAAGTGCCCATTTACAATGACATCTCGAAATTGCAACCGACTTTTTTTTTTGGCTGCGCAGACTCCAATAATTCCAACGAGAAAAAAATGTGTCAATGTGTCATATGGGCTGTCCCTCATTTTGTGCTGTCCTTTCCCAACTTTTCTCCGATTTTTGAATTCGAATATTTCAGCGAATATTGCATTTAGAAACTTGTATTTTTTTGTTGGCCTCAGGAGAGAGACAGGGCAACAACCTTCGGACGTTAGAGGACGGGGGATGGTATGAAACTTCAGATTTTTTATTTTGTTACACACTGTATTTTCACTCTCAAAACCGGTAGATGGTAATCTTTGAACGCCTTTTGAGCATTTTTGAACTGGAAATCATATCTCTGCGACGGACGGTCGATGAAATAAAGGCCGCGTCAGCACTTGCAGGATACCCTATTGAAAGCCTGAGAAATCATTTGAAAACAAATCTATCTTAATTTTAAAGCCTTATATAAGCTTATTATAAGGCTTTAAAATTGCCGTATAGTGTGTTGTTGTTGTTAATTGGGATATCACCAGCCAATTAAAATTATAAAATGGAAAGAAAATGATCTCAGCTTATGTACAAAGTCAATTCTGAATTTTTATCTTCAAATTGTTTGCAGTTATCAACGTCTAAAGGACCCTTTGCATGCATACAAAGCTACGTATTTAAGGGTTAAAATATCGATGCATATCTTCTAATTATGACATACTTTTTTTATCCTGTACAGTTGCTCAGATCATATATAAGTACGTACATTAGCTCCACAATGATGGAGCTAACATATTTTATATATGATCCCACATACTTCATATACATGATGTTATTATCTTGTATATAAATGTGAAAAAGTATGTATGTCTATATGTTTGTTCTTTATAGAAATATACAATTTTAGACCGATCGTCCCAAAATTTTGTACATATACCAAATAGGACCAGAATTAAACCGTAGGTTACTTTAAAAGTTCGTCAGAGCAGGGCAAATGCCTGAAATTGGCAAAAAAAAAAAAACTCGAGCAATAATGGTTCCTGGGCTCCAACAGTCACTTTTGAAATGTTTACTTCGGTTAGCGTGGTTCCCTAACAATTCGTTTCAGACATGCACATGCCTTTACAATGGTTTCTCACTTCTTTGATGCTGCTAGTATTATAGTTCATTCCTTTGTAATGGTTTGTCACTTTTTCAATCCTCTCAGTAATCGAAGAAAATCCGGGCAGCGCCGGATATTACAGCTAGTTATTTATGATAGAAAGAGAAGAAAGTTGACATCAAATTTTGTCCTAAAGTGGGAAATTTCACATTTCAGACTTAGAAGTTAATTAATTGGAGCTATTACGATGACTGTGGCGGCTGCATCATACGGATTGCTAAGTTTCATACCGGAGTTTGTTGTTTTGAAATGAAGTGATCAACTTCAAATTATTCTTTGAACTTTTATGTATTCTAAAAGAATTTGAAAACAATAGTTTTTCAAATAAGTTTAAATTTTTTTAAAATTTTCTACCTAAGAATTAACGTTTTCAGATACTTAAAATTGAATAAATATTCAAAATTTTATCGATCAAACGCTGTTGAATCCCGTACTTACGGGACGTTCATCAACCACAGAGCACCTCCCTGCTTTCCTCGAACTCGTGCCTCAGTTTTAGGTACTTTCAAGAGGAAAGACCAAGCCAAAAAATCAATGAATAAACTTTTATAACCCACATTTGATATGTTTGGTGTTCCATACTTAGGAACACCAAACATATCAAATGTGGGTTTTGTTGCCAACAAGATCACTAAATAAGATCTTATAAATATGGGAAAAAAATTTGATTATTCTTATTTAGAGAATAGCATTAACCTTCAAGCCGCATAGCAAAAATGACTAAACTCCCTATAAAAGGCCATATCTTTTTGTAATAGACTTACTCACGATTTTCAGCAGATGAATAGTAAGGGAAATAGAGAGAAGTATTCCACATTGAAAAAAATCAACTTTACAAGATGTCGGGAATTACCAATGCTAAAATAAGAAATCTTTAAGGACGAGAGATATCTCAGCAGTGCCACTTAAAGGGTAAAATAGTTCTTTAAATTTTGAAGAAATGTTTCGCTTGCGCAAAAAATTTTGTGCCGTAGGATGAATGGAAAAAAAAAAGATAGTGACGCTTAAGATTTAAGTGGATAAGCACATTTTTTTGCAAGTTTCGTGAAAGAAATCCTTCTCAATATAAGGAATGGATACGGAGTTTAATAAAGAGAAATTTACATAAGTGGAATTACCTACTCGCGATCATGGGTGAGAGTAGGATGCCAACACATATTCGACATTGCAACAAGGTAACGCCTGAAATGAAGATAGAATTGTATTTTATGTCATCTCTAGCACAGGCACACACGTTGCACGTTAACGTCATATTGTTGACCAGACAGTTGGCAAGTTTCGACTGCACCGACTATTGCACCGAAGTGATTCTTATCTCTTGGATGGTTCTCGGAGGGAGTTGACAGACTCTAATTGCATCCCAGACATCCATATAGGGATCGGGTCTAAATATCTCGCTGGTAAATTCTCAAGGGTGAACACATAGTCAGGCGACCACGAGGTACGGGATTGTATAGTAGAGACTAGCGACGAAAAACAACAATTGTATTGTTTTGTTCTACACCTCACATACTCGAGCAGCGAGACAAAGAAGAGAAAGGGGCCGTTCAAGTATTACGTCAGCAAATTTTTAGCCATTTTTGACCCCCTCCCCGTTGTCAGAAAAATTTCATCAGCACTGCCCCCCCCCCCACCTCCTAACGGATATTGGTGGAATCAGAAACGTACGCGGGGCAGAGGGGGGCTTGTGCACTTCCCCAAGAGGAATTTTTTTAATGTAAAAAACATTTAAAATAAATTAGTTCTGGAGAAAATACCTTTATATGTTATTGTAATCAATTTCTGTTAATTTCAATGCTATTTGAAGGGCAAGAACTCAAAATTTCTCTTTAAGAAATTCATTGCGACCCATCTTTTAAGTCATATATGGTAAACCCTTGATCCACGGACCAAATGTGTCCCTGATGTGGCTTTCCCCTCAAACCCAATTCTGTAAAAATGAACTAAGCGGCACATTTACAGATCGCTTAAATGACCCGTGGCACAATTCCAAGAGCATTTAAATGGCTCGTGGCACATCCAAAGATCACTTAAGCAACCCGCGACACAGTTACAGAACACTTAAACGATCCGTGGCACGTTTAGAGATCCCTTGAGTGACGTGGCAGAATTTTAGAGTACTTAAGTGGCCCCCAGTGCGGTTCTACATCACTCATGTGTTTTACCCGCGGAACATTCCCAGAATTGAGTGATCCGTGACATAATTACGGATCACTTGAGTGATGCGTTGCACAGTTCCAGAGCACTTAAGCGGCCCGGACACATTTCCTGAGCACTTGAAGGATCTGTGAAACATTTATTAGAGATCGCTGAAGTTGTTCTGTAAGGGATTTATCATTAGAGAGAATGATAATACACTAAAAATGGTACATATATACAGTGTATACAAACATTGAGTACATGTGCTTTGCCCCCCCCCCCGGAAAATGCTTGACCCCCCCCCCCTCCACCCGTGGAAAAAGTTGAAATGACGGCCCTGGTTACGCATCTCCGTACGGTGGCGCCGCCAACTTGGAAACTGTAAAGTAGAATTTTGTAGAATTTCGGCAGACCTATAAATATAAGGAGAATGAGAATAAGGGATAGCAGATGGAGATGCCAGATTTGAGAAGAGAGAGACTGAATGAAAAGTCAGTTGTGATTGAACTTAGCGAGAAAGTTGTGAGCTCTCTCTGATTAGCCTGTAATTAAGGTGTATAAATTGCTGTTCTGTAAATAAATCTGTGTTTGTCCGTCGAACCGCTTCTTGTTTCGCAAACTCGAAGTCTTGTGAAAAATTATCCGGAACAATATGCGTGGACGTCTGTCTTCCATCACCCCCAACGCCTTTTTTTCCTTCCTTGTCGCGATACTTGGACCTTGTATCTCTTCGCTCCTCTATAACCGTAGATTAAGATGTGCCCGCGTTGCGATTGTGTGTGGTTTGTTTAAATCTCCCACCAATATGTACGGATGTCACGAGATATTTCATTGCAAGCCAGGTAACACGCAGTAGGTAAACGTCAAACATGGATGGATCCACGGACAGACAGTACATCAGGGGCGGCTCATAATGAAGGCGCCCCCACCCCACCCCAGGAAAATTTCTAGGCAATCTCAATTTCTCAAAACTGATATATATTTTGTGGGATTTATTACTGTCTGATTGAAAAAGAAATACTGTGAAGCCAAATGTAGTTCCTATCTGCAGATTGGAATTATTTAGAACTGGTGGTCGCCCCAGGTTCGGTAAGTAAAGAACTTGCTTCTAACGTTCTATACCCGGATTCGAACCCGTGAACTTTGATCGTAGCCTTCATAGTGGAAGATGAGCATCTTACCACGGCGCCACTCGGGCGCTTTCGCACCTTCCCCGGCGTGCTAGTCTCCGTGCCTAAGTGATATAGTAACTTGATAAATTTCCCATATTTGTGGGGAAAAATTGGCTAAAATTAATCCGCGAACGAATACGAACGATTTAGTTTGCACAGAAAGACAGGATTTTATTTTGAATAACAGTTTTATATATATTGCCAGAATAGTTACGGTTATTTCCAACTGATAGTGCTAAAGTTGAAAATATTTTTATCTGCCGATAACTAATTATTTTGTCATTGAGATTTTTCGGTATTAAAAAAATGCATGCTCTTTTTGAGAAAACGTTACTATACGCTCAATGTTAAAAAAATACGTTTACAGATCGTTCAAATGTTAAACGAATACAGTTTTTAAATATTTTTCAATTTTTTTTTTTGAAAAATGTTATCCAAGTTATTTTCTTTGTTCGCCTAATTTGCTTTTGTTCTTTGGTTAAGCCTTAGTTTCCCAACCTTTTTTGTCCCATTGTCCCCTTCTTCAGAATTGTTTTTCCCATCGCCCCCCAACGCAATCTAACTCATAGGCTTCTATGTTATACTCGTAGCTTCTACCGCCCCCCCCCCTGGAACATTCCATCGCCTCCAGGAGGGTTTACCGCTCACGTTGGGAATCACTTGGTTAAGCTAATGACGTCCTAACTACGGCCCGCGAAACAGATGCGGCTGCTTAAAGGTTCTATCCGGACTGCCGCAGATTTCAAAACAATGGTATAGAAGTTTTCAATTTCAGTGCTTTCAAAAAAATTCATTGAAAGGGTTGTTCCATTTTTTTTGTATATAGAGAATATAGTCGTGAGAATTTAAATATATATAAATTGATTTAAAAACCTTTACATACGCGCAAAAAATAAACAAAACGAACATAATATGCAATTGAGCGAGAATTTTTTTCTATCTGAACAGACGTATTGAAAATAAACTTTTAAACACAAATTATCAAATTAATTAGGATAAAAATCATTATTGTGAAATTTATATTTGGTATCTTGGAATGTGTGAAATTTTGTTTGGCACCTCCCAGGATATTTGACCACGAGCCGCCACTGCGGAGAGACTTGAGTTGCGTTTCGTGGATTCTGTACATTGAAGGCCACGATCGCAACGGAGTTGTGCTTGGGCGCAAAAGAATAATAGAAAGAAAGCCTAAAGTGTCTGAGTGTTTATTACCCCGTGGTCAAAATTCACGTGTGCCATAGAATGGTTCCCTCTTGTTTAAAATGTGGTTGGTTAACCACTTGACAGCATCCGCTTCTTCCCGCGCATACCACGGACGCAATAATAATATATAGATATACAGTATACTCTTGTAATATATATATATAATCACATAGATACATAATCTATCTAAAAGCTAGATTACTTAAATTCCATGCGAAAAAAAAAATC
Organism: Pholcus phalangioides; assembly: GCF_987345545.1. Lineage (NCBI taxonomy): Eukaryota > Metazoa > Arthropoda > Arachnida > Araneae > Pholcidae > Pholcus > Pholcus phalangioides. The sequence goes on along the minus strand of NW_028301596.1, from coordinate 42,306,532 downwards.
AAATAAGGGCTTTTTTAAAAAAAAATTAATTTCAAATAAAGGTGAATAAAAATTTCAAGATTTAAAAAAATATGTATGAATTCCTGTTATGCCGACTCATAGACCGATGAATAGTAAAATCAAGAAGCGCTGTAGAGTCTAGACCAGTCAACGCTGGCATGACGCATCCACGAGAAAAATTTCATTTACCCGAGCGAAAATTGACCACACAAATTATAAAATTAATTAACTGTTAAAATTTATGTTAGTACTTACTTTAAATAACGAAAACTGATATAGAACCATTTTTTTTTCAAAAAAATTAGAGATTAAATTTATTAAATTGAATTTCAAAGATATTGTTGATTATGACTGCGTTTATTTCATATCAGTTGGCTTCTTATTTAACTGTTTTAATCTGCATCCCGTTGTCTTTAGTAAACATAAATGACGGCAGATGTCACTTTTCGCAGAATAAAATTTCCCCACAGTAATTTCACAAGTCTATTTCGACGATTTAATTACTGAAAATAACTGTCAATAAAATTGATACAAGGCAAAATAATTCAGAATTTCAACTCGATTATCTCCTCATCTTTTTATTCCGATCGACATCCGTATGAAACCTGAAAGAAAACAATTGCGGAATTTATAAATTGTGAAAAGAGATGAATCGATTCAGAATCGATAATAAAAACATTTAATGGGGTTAGTAAACTTAATTAGTAATTCATAATAAATTTTTTAGATAGACATTTTTTGACTGATGTTTTCGTGTGAATCGAAAACATTTTATGGCAATTTACTGAGAGGGAGACGACATGTCGTGATATTGATTCAAACACGGATTGATCACGCCAATATCGAACTCATACTTCTGTCGTTTTCCCACGAGTCTTCAGAGGAGTTGGTCAATAACGACTTTGAGTAATCGAATCAATTTATACACTGTGTGGTGAAAAGATTCACGAAAAAAATGCCACGGCGTATCAATTGTACAGTACCAACTGAGTAAGTCTCATGAGGAAATCGCTTTTGTAGTGCTTGACTAGAAGAAGAAGAAGAACGCTATACAGCAACAAAATTTACAATGTCAGAATTTTTGAAGATAATCTTTATAGACCAATGTACATTTTTTTCCTATTAACCCCTTCACGTAGCGGCAGTATAGATGCTACTTTCGCCCTCACCCTTTCTTTTTTCTTACGATCCCTTTATTTCTCTCTCTCTTATAAATATATCGCAGAGAGGTACAGTTGAATCCCGTTTTAACGAATACCGATATAGCGAAAATCTCGTTTTTTACGAACATGTTTCTAATCCCCAGATAAGTTTACATAGGAACAATGCAAAAAAATAAATAAAAAAAATGGAATTCCTTTATAACGAAGTGATTTTTCCGGTCTCTCGGAGTTCGTTATAACGGGATTTGACTGTATATTATATGTCGGGGACGATCATTAATCATGAGTACAGAAAGAACGAGGAGGGAAAAAACCCGTTTATAAAAAAGGATCACGATGAAGCTTCGTGATTGTGAGGAAAAAGCAGGGAGAGCTGGTTTTTGGATTTTTTTCATTTGAGTTTGGACAAGATGTCTCGTACGTGACCGTTAAGTGGTTGAAGACAGTGGGTATTCAACGCTTCGATATCTCTCTGAGATGGGAAGCGGGGTGTGTCCGGTCTTCAAAGGTCAAAGGGTAGTCCGGGACGACAATGTTTCGAGTTAATGATTTTAAACTGTGTAAAATTAGATTTCAGAGCCATTATTCGGACATTTGCACAGAGCGAGGGTCACGGTTTGTCTGGAAGAGGGCATTTGGATTGCCACCAACCCGACCGTAATTTAAACTTTCTTTTTCTTCCTTTCAAACCGAGCACAACTCAGGTCTATCGTAATTGGCCATTTACTACCTAGTGAGTCGTGCCGGAAGTGTAAGTATGTGTACCTTACAGTCTGAGCGCGTATATTGCTGCGCCTGATTTGTCAACGCTGCCATCTATATTTCAGAAGTGAAGTGTAATTGAATATTTGTACCCCTTTCAGGCCGGTTGCTCTCTTTGTGGGGAGGCTTTTTTAACGTGGAAATCGGACAAGGGTCAGCAGAGTACCGGTCTCGGACAGTAGAATTCGAAAAGATAAGACGTTTGGAAGGCTGCTCTAGTTTTAGCAATACTTTTAGTTTATGTGAATAAAGCTGTTTATCTGTTCTCGAATCTTCGTTCCTGTGATTGTCTACCCATCCCCAAGTCCTCGGCGAAGAACCCTGTTGAGATCCGAAGGAACGAATCTGGTAACAGAGGTTCGATGAGTGATCCGACGGTGCGACATAACTATATGTTACCACCAAAGAGGGAACTTTGCCAATTGACCCAGAGTTTTGGCCAACGTCCGAATTGCAGAAATGATTCAGATTTTGGCCGGCCATTTCGCGAAGAGGGCGGAGATCGCTGGTTAGCGCAGATGTAAGACGGGCCGGTAGGAGCGAAATCCATTTTTTAATTGCTAACGTGTGATACATGTCTACATATAGAACCGGACGTTACCGTCCCACTCAGTATAGATATAACTGGGTGAAACGGAAATAAATCCAGAGCCGAGAGCCAGCAGAGTCAGGTTCGAGGGGTGGCGCCAACCCTCTTAATGCCCGTCATGTGGTTTTGTGCTGTATCTGCAGAGCTATAGCCTTCAAGCGCAGAGAGCAACAGGGCTACAACAATACAATTATTCAATCGTTACACTTCACTTATAGTTAGAAAAATTGATGGCAGATGGAAGCACTACACACAACAAGCATTACACAGAAACTAAACTTCACGTCAGGTTCACTACACATACACATTTCAACATGTGCCAGTTCGTTAGAAATTCCGCAGAGGAATTTCACTCAAAACAAACTTTCAAAACGCAGAATAATCAGATACGATATGTTTAACCCCTTTTAGATCTCAAAAAAGCCAGCTAATGACGTCAGTGCTGCCAAATGTTACAAGTTTCTTAGTGCAGAAAATTCCCAAGTCCCGTCGCTTGTGGGGGGTTTCTGCATTAAACAAATATTTCAGAGACGCAGAATGGGGAGGGGGGTATGAAAAACGTTTTGGCAGTGGGTTTCTACCCAAAACAAAGCGTCAATCACAAGAAACCAGTATTTACTCAATTTCGAATTTTTTGTCATATATGGGGGTTTCTGAAATAAGCGCTTCATTTGAAATTCACACATAATACAACAGGCAAAAAAGCCTGCTGAATCGTATGCTTACAAACACGGAACTGCGAAAGGCTCTTAAATACATAACAGTAATTCCTCAGAAAGAAACTTCATGCTATATACAAAGCACATATAAGGCACATTCAGACAGGCACCAATTCACTAAAAGTTTCTCAGAAGAATATTTCTAAAGTGCATGTGCGATTCAGCAGTAGTAGTAGTTAAACACGGCAAGTAGTATACCGACTTTATATTGGCTTTATACTTCAATTCTAGCTAAAACACACCTACGAAAACTATCCATGTGAAAACTAACCATAAAATTTTGGTTATAAATTCATTTTAATCATCTTCCCTTGCATGGTATTAGAAAATATACGCATTTATCGGAAGCTTTTAAAATAATCCTTACCACGAATAGCAATAATACCCTTATATCGTTGACGGCTTGTCAGGATTCAGGATCTGAATATTAAGCTTTATCTGATAGAAAATTAAGGCAGCGTCAGGCTTTTCCTCGTTAGTTACTGTTTTAAAGAAGTTAGAAATCAGTTCTTCTTCTGGGTTTTTCCCTCTCAATTTTGTTTTTTTTTACAAACTTCTCCACGAACCCCCAAACAACAGGTTCTGTTTTTGAAAGCTTCTTTTGGGTTACGAAGAAAGTGAAGGACAAAATGGTAAATAATAATAATGAAAAACAACAACAACAACAACAAAATTCCGGATGGAGAAGTCATTTCCAGATGTTCGTAATTGAGTACATATCGGGATTAAGCTTGAGACAAGAAAAGATGGGGTTTTTTTTTCTTTTGATCCGAAAGTTTTTGGCTGTGAGTTTGACAGCGGCTGGATTAAGGTTTTCTTCCAGCTTTATTATTACTTTCATTCCGGAAAAAAACAAACTAAAAATTCTTTACAAAATTCAACTTATTGTTCGTATGTTTGAAGTACTTTTTTCTTCTGTCAGCAGTTTTGTTCAGATCCCGAACAGAATCAAACCATTGGTTGAGAAATATACTGTATATAGAATGTAACATATTTTCTTGTTTACCGCGGTATAATCTGCGGATTAGCATCGGAATTTCTTGGTGCTGATTATTGCAAACAGGGCGTATGATATTTTACTGGTGAATCGTTGAACCTTGAGGTATACTTCCAAATAGGAAAAGTATTCAAATCACGTGTAGTACTCAGATATGAAATTTACATTGCAAGGGGATTGTATAATTGCGGAAATAAAAATGTTAACTTTTTATACGGACACCCAAAAACCCAATAACAGCGTTATTGCCCTGCCACTCCTGATGCCAATAAAAAAAGAAAAAAATTAAATTCCACGTTTTTAAGTGCTATATTCATCGAGATATTCGAATTCAAAAAACGGAGGAATGTCGGGAAGAAATGGCGTTGAAAGCGGACGAAACGGTTTAACCGTACTGTTTAGACATTTTCTCGAATTTCTAGAAAAATGCTGGGCGAATAGTTCGAAATTTCAGTCATATATACTTTTTTTGGACTTTTACCAGTGAAAATTTAGTCACGAGTGCAGTTAGGGGACCAACAAAAGATTAAATGAGAAAAAGAAAAACGTTTTTAAATCAACCCTGTATCAGAAAAAGCTGCAAAAGGAAACGAATATTGCACTAATTTTGTGCAATACTTGTTTAAATTTTCGTGAGGATAGCACCTATATTCATAGAAATATAAATGTATTCGTTGTTTTTGTAGTCTAGTCGTTAACCCAGAAAGTGAAAGGACGGGGGTTCAATTCCCCGCAAGAACAGGGAGTTGAATATCCTCTCTTTTCTAAATATATCTTCGCATCAGCCAGCTGTTAAGACCATTTGTATGGATAGCGGAGAGTGATATCATCCTCGGATAAATGTTTTCTATTACAATTACAATTTCCATTGCATGAGTTTTGCTCATAACATGTTGAGTTTTGAACCAATTTTTACGAAATTTACCGAAAACATGACGCTATATCTGTGGTGTTTGGTCAGAACACGATAACTAGATAAAAAATTTCATTTTTTTTGGAGATATCATATTCTGACCAAACACCACAGATATATGAGGCAGACTTTATAGAAATTTGAAATGTGACAAAAGATTATTCAATGAGGTATGTGTATGATGAGGTATGTAAATGATCACATTAATTGCGCATGCGCCGGAAATATAATTTTTTTTTTCTTTTCATAATTTGATTTCCAGATATATAGTGATATTCCAAATGAATGTGATGAAAATTCAGAAAGATACACGCGATATTGTGAGCAGTAATTTCGAAACTTGCTAAAAGTAACTCAATAAAATAAGCGATTTTCCACAACTTGGTGTATACGGTTATTTTCCGTTGCTTGATTATTTTGAGAATGAGCTCACAGCATTATGCGAATGAGCGAAGAGGCGTGTATGTAAGAAACGTGTTTTACCATAACATATGTGTATGATATCAAATTAAACAAACTATATTAAAAAATGAAAGAACAGCAAATAATCATATACCAATTTGTGGAACATCCCTTATTATTCAGTTACTTTCAGAAAGTTTCGAAATTACAGCTCAAAATATCGTTTATATATTTCTGAATTTCCATGACATTCAGCTGGAATTTTTTTTATACGTACTTACTACTATATACGGTGTCCTGTAAGCGCTAGCACGGCCTTTACCTCATCAACCATCTATCGTAGAAGTACAATTTTAGATTAAAAAATGCTCAACAGGCGTTTAGAAATTATCCTGCCTGTACCACTTTTGAGAGTGAAAATACAGTGTCACAAAATGAAAAATCTACATTTTTATACGGCCCCCCTGCGTTCTAACTTCCAATGAGAAGGCTGTTGTCCTGTCTCTACTGAGTTAAACAGAAAAAATGACATTTTTTTAAGTGCGATATTCGTTAAGATATTTTAATACGACAGACGGCTGATGATACAAGGACCGTGATAGCAGTTACAGGATACTCTGTACATCTGGCAATCGAATTATGAGAAACACAATTTACATTTCTTGCCCAATCAATGGTTATTGAAAAAAGTACTCATATCTCATTGAATAATGATTTGTGTCACATTTTATATTTCTATACATTATGTCTCATGCAAAGCGCCATGTTTTCTGAAAATTTCGTAAAAAGTGGTTTAAAACTCGGCATGTAATAAGTAAAAATCATTCGATGAAAATTGTAAATTATAGGAAACATTCATATTCCCGTAAAGCAGCTTTTTCTGATACAGGGTTGATCAAAAACGGTTTTTCTCATTTAACTTTTTGTTAATTTCCTAATGTACTCGTGACTAAATTTTTACGGGAAATGGTGAATACTTATAAACGGAATACATGACCGAGAAATTTCAGAATGATTTGCCCAGTATTTTTCACGAAATTCGAGAAAAAATGTCTGAACCCCAGAATTAACACAAACTTTTGAAAACTGTATAAGGCACTTTGGAACCAAGCGTTTCAATTTTCTCCCAGTTCTACAATCAACATTTTCTAGAAATTTATAGAATATCCATATCCCCGTATTTTCCGGTTAAAGACAGATGACAGCACTACTTAAACACATAACAAGTCATTGAAACAAACTTCATGTCTGTTACACATCACACACGCACGTAAATTCCATGGAGGAATACGGAGGTGCACGGGAACTCCAGTAGTAGTAATAGTGGTATTTTCTGGTTCCATAATTCTGTCGTGTTTGGTCAGAACATGATATCTCCAAAAAAATGGCTTTTTGATCTAAAAAAAAAGTCTTGCTAATTATAACTAATTAGAAGTAAGATAAATGGACAAATACGCGCGTACGACTGAATAACATGCTGGTGTTATGATATTTTGATTGGTACAGTTAAACCTCGATAATGAGTCACTCTTGGGAGAGCAAAAATATGACTTGATAAGCGGAGTAGGCCATAGCTGTGCCAGTTCCTGCCTGAGGATAATTGGGACTTCCAAAGAGTGATCCGGTAAGTGGAGTGACGTGTTAACCGGGTGACGCACTAACGAGGTTTGACTGTATTTCTGTGCATACTTTAATTTTGATTTTTGAATGACAATCAAAATGCTTATATCTCCAAAATGTGATTTTGGAGTTATCGTGTTCTAACCAGACACCACAGAATTATCAAACGAATAATATGTTAAAGCTAGTATCAGTTGAATAAAACGGAATAACGTTGTAAAAACAAACATATATTATGCGAAGCGACATATTTAAGAAAGAAAATAACTATTCGGAATAAAAACAAACATGATAGAAATAATTTTCTCACGTTATTCACGAACGCGTACATTAGTCCCAGAGGGTACACGAAAATAAATAAATAAACCAACTCTAGTAAATATGATAACGATAACTTCGAGAAGTGAAAAAATAAGAAAAGAACACTTTAAAAAAAAATAATAATAATAATGTGTCGCGCCCCGAAATTTCAATCGAAAATCGAAAAAAATATAAAATAAAATATGGATTTCTTCATTTTCCCCAACACCATCTTTAAAAACAAATACGACTGCCAAACTGTCTTTCATACGTTTCATAAGCAAGGAGGGGAAAAAAAAAGCCATGAAAGCGAAAGTTTCCCCCCGTTCTCTCAATTCCAGCCTGTTTTTAAAGTTGTTTCCAGGACTTTTTTTCCCTCCCTCGTTTTCTCATAAGGGGGAAAAAAAAGTAATAATAAAAGAGTGGGGGGGAAAAATCCTGGAATAGCTTGACGAGTCAGTTGTTTTGATTTTCCGCTCAAGAAAGGAACCTTTTAACGTTAAAAATAACATTATATGTCCTGGAAAAAGAGGAGCAAAAAGATGCCGCTATCCGAGAAATTTTTTTTTATTTCTTGTGTTTTCCTTTTTTTTTGGCCTGGAGCAGCATAGTTTCTGTTCTTTTTTTCCCTTTTCCTCTCCGTCCCCATTATTTCAAGACATTTTTCTTTATTCTTCGTTGTTAAAGTTCTTTTCTTTGCTCTTTATGTATTATATATATATATTTTTTTTTCTCCTGGAGACTCCATTATAAACTTTCTTCGGAGAAAATTTTTTGGCTGACCTAAGAGAAATTCATCGAAGTTTAACCAATTCTTCCCTTCACTTGGCGCAATCTTATTCTTCTTGTCTCTATAATATACATACACGCACGTATAAGCATGTATTTTTTTTTTCTTTTCTTTTTGTATTTCTCATCCATGTGAGTATAACATCATGAATGATGTTATGAGAGTCCCGGATGAAGTATATGGCGTGAAAAAAAAAAAATCAAGATTTTTATTTTAGCCTCGATGAGGCGGAAAGTTTGAAAGTTAGTTGAAGTATTGAGTCTCATCTACATTTCAATATTATGAGTTCTTTTCTGGGAGTAATAATAATATCAAATGGGGTGATGTTTAAGAATTTATATCATGTAATATTATTAGAAATTTGAATAGTTTTTGTTTTATTTTGGTATGGCTGTTGGTATGTATTTATGGCAATCTATTTACAGTGTGTTTGAGAAATAACTACATAACTGTGTATGAAGGTGTATGAAGGAGTATCGGCAATATTCTGACCCAATATACATTTGCTGACGTACCTTTAACCCCCGCGTGGGTCATTTTTTTGTTAGAGGCTGCACATAATTTTGTTTTTTAAACGGCAATAATTAAAGGTAATTCATTTTTAAAATTTGGCGAAAACACGCACTTTAGCGATCACTATGGCAGGACTCCAAGCAGCCAATTTAGCCTATTAACGCCTTTGCGTCCTTCAGTAGAACATCTTTTGCAGACATTACGATGGTACAAGAAAAATTCTGACAGAGGAAGAACACAAACAGCAACTTCCAAATTCATTAATGGAAAAAAATTGTACCAGTGTCATGGGAGCAAATTGAAACTAAGAAACAGTGATATTAGGCACAAAACTATATATATTTTGTGTCACACGTCTTACAATTAACACAGAACTAACTAGCCTAGTTCGATAAGTTGAAAAGGGCAATTAAAATAGGCCTACAGCTTAGGAGAAAAGAAGTCTAAAATTTTTCTTTTCTTCATTAAAAGCACTAGCAGCTGCTATCGGTCGCTAGCGGAACTTCTACATGGCGCGAAAATTTGAATTTGTCCACTGGAACGCTTTCGGTTAACTGATGTGCACGTCGGTTGATCGGTATTCCGATAACTGATACTTTACTGTTTCTTAGTCCGAATCGTTCGAGCTCACGGGATGAGAATGATCCTCCGATTTATAAAATCATATGAACATTTTATAGCTGAGATTTGAATTCAAACCTCAATAGTACGAGGTAATTAAACAAAACCTCTTGATGATCATAAGTAGTATACTACCAAACACAGGCGCCTTATCCACATTCCTCTGCGGAATTTCTAACGAATTGGTACATGGCAACCATAAATATTTTTTATGGGCATTGTATGATGTTTTATAATGTATATATAGTTTTCACTTTTTACAGTTGCATTTTTAATTGTGTTGCTGTATTTTAGAAATATATGACATCCATATTTGTTATGGGCATTTTTTCTCAGTCACCTCGCTGGGCATTTTGCCTGCTATGGGTTTGGCATTTGTATTTGTATGTTGTAATACGCATGTACATGTTGTGAACCTAACGTGAAGTTTGGTACTGTGAATAGCAGTCAGAGTACACGGCTTCTTATGTGTAGTGCTGTCATCTACCATTAATTTTTCTAACTACGAGTGGATTGCAATTATAATTGCACCGTTGTAGGCCTGCTGCTGTCTGCGGCGAGACCTTTTTAGAGTGGAAATCGGCTCGCATTCACGCTTAGAAGTAGGGTACCACGGGAAACCAACTTTAGCCAAACCCCACTGTGGTGACGGTAGGGTTCAAACTCAGGCTCTTGAGATACGAGCCCTTTACTATGAACACTCGACCACCACACCGGCAGTCGACTGTATATCAGGGCTGGAGAAATCGCAAAATAATCTAGGAGCCAGAACAATTTTTTAGGCACCTTTTTTTCAAAAAGGTTCGAAATATTGATTCTTTTGCCTTTTTCATATGGCATAGAATGCGTCTCCAGCATCTTACTCATCGTATGGTGACTTTATTGTCATTTATTCATCACATTATCACATATAATTAGTTAGCATCAATTATCATTAATTCATGATATCCATTAGTTTCTGTGTTGGTTGTAGCTGTTAACTCCCGGGGTAAAGATATACTTCCAGGCACATTTTAAAATTTTTCGCCATCTTGAAGATGATGTGAGATAACTCTTAAATTATCATCATCCCTATTCTTTTATACCAACCATGGCTTCAATGCACTACTGCATTTGATTGGCAGAGCGATGATGAAGGTGGCATGAGCTGTTAAAGTGCCATCCACGGCACCCCGATGTGCCGTGGACGAGTAAAGGTTCAAGGCTCAAGGACCCTTTTTCATGTTGGCACATCTGCTGCTATAAATTCCATATATTGTGTTGCTCTCAGTCTCCACAATAAGTAACTACACAACGAAAATTTCAGGCGACAATACCCATTCTTTAGTCTCCACGGCGACATGGTACCTTGGACTTGTCCAGCCCTGCTGTATATGATATCCGCCATGTACGATTCTGCTCATATCGCTGTATACCCCTATTATTCCCTGTATACCCTTTTTTTCCTTCCCTTTGACGGTCAAAAACAGCAACAGCTTTTCAGCTAACTCATATTATGGTGTAATCATAAACATTTAAAGAAGCAATCAATGAAATCCAAGTTAAATGCGCAAATTGGATTAAGAAAACAGTTTACTTTTTAAACATCAACAAAGAATTCATGGAAAAGCTAATAAAATTTTTAATAGAAGTTACATGATTCGTTCAAGAAGAAATTTTGGCTTAATATTGCCTATTATAAGAACCTAACCTGTATTATAATTACCTCAATCGCATCTCTTAACCACATCACGAAAATCGGAAAAACTCTGCTCTTTCAGGCAGAAATAGCATCGTCTGAATCATAAATCTCGTCCAAATTGCTAAAAGAAAAATTAGAATATTCTATTATATTCCAAACGCAGTCATACACAATACATAAAATATATAACGATAATTATCCAATATAATATAATATCTCTTTTTCTTATAGATTCGCACACACAACTCGAGCACAGTTTAATCTCAGAGACAAATTCCATAATCACGCGATAATTCCTCACAAGAATCGAAAACAGAAAAAAAAACAATAACTGACACTGTAACACGGATATCAGTAACAACTATAACGGCAATTAATAATACCTCCCCGACAAGTATTTATAATCCATTTTAACGAACGAAGAAACTCATAAGTGCGCATGAAATATTCAATATAACAAAACCGTTAATTTAAATTCTCCGATACATATAAAGAGCCCTACACACTCTCGATTGATCATTAATATTCAATGTGGCAAGTTTTCGAGTAAATTTATTATTAATTTCTTCTTTCCCTCCCCCCTTCATTATCTATTGTATAACATATATTAAAAATTTAATTTTTTTCTTTTCCCCCATCCTCTCATTTATCCCAGAAAGACACACATACATATGGAAGCTAACCATAATACATCAATACTTAATGTTCCTTTTTTCCCAGGGTAAAAATGTCCCGGAAAAGTAGGGGGGAAAAAATCGAATTCCGGTCAAAGAAGAACCGAAATTAATTACAAAAAAGCCTTTTTCCACACTCTTTCTCTCTTAAAACTATTAAAAACAGTGGCGTATATACGTAGGAATTAGGAATTATACATAGGACGAGAGAAAAAAAAAATTAAAAATTGGCCGACGACGGAACAAATGGACGGAGGAGAATAATGACATAGGATCAATATTGCGTGGTATTAGTCTTTTTCCCCCCGCAGAAAACAAAATAAAAAAATTACCATAAACATAATTTATTATAAATTTTTTTTTCTTCTTTCTAGGGAAATTTTAATTTTTTCCGATTTTTTTTATGCTTTCCAGAGAATTTTCTTTGGAAATTAACGTTAAAGTAGCGGGGACCAGTCAAGAACTACTCTAAAGTCATTACATAGTAGATTTATTTAAAGAGAGATATGCAAATTTTTCCTTGGTGTGAGTGATAATTTATCAACTGTTAAATAAATGGGAGGAAACATATGTTATGAATTGTCCAATATATATATTTTTTTAATCTACCTCTGTCACACTGAACTACTTTGTATGTTTCGCATACCCGCTACAGTAGTTGATAAAGTTGGTTGTAAATAAAGATAAATGGGAATTTATATATATATATATTTGAAAATTTGAGTAAATTTTAATCATATTTGTTTTTGAAAAAAAAAATGCGGGAAATTTTCATTCAAATATTTTCAACTATGAGGAACTTTATTTTTTTCCTTTTAAAGTAAATTAAACGACGGACGTTTTTTCGATGTTTTTCCTCAATGGGTAATGACTGAAAGTTCATTAATCACTGATTCTCGTCGACCAGCAAATTAAAGTAAAAATACACTCATTGCCATAAAAATTTGCGCACCAAGAAATAATTGTGGGATCGAAACGAAAGTTGGCCTGAAGGAAATAGTACAGTCGGGCAGATATGCAAATGATTAGAAATGCAGCGTGATTGCGCATTGCGTAATGCCACTAGAGGGCGTTGAACTTCCTTCTCCTTGGAGTATAAAACAGGTAAGCAGAGCTTGCTGGAGTGTATTTAATCGTTTGCAAAGGAAATGCTGAGGTAGACATGCCGTTACGCCGCCGTCTAAGACCATATGAGCAGTTGTCAGAGTTCGATAGGGGAAGAATTATCGGGATGATGGAAGCTGGGTGGTCAGCTCGGCGAGTAGCTCGTCAACTAGGCCGTTCTGCTTTTACTGTCAGGAGGTGTTCGGACCAGCGGACAGAAGGGACGTCATTTACACGGCGACCAGGTTCAGGACGCCCTCGACAGACCAGTCGTCGAGAAGACCGTCACATCATCCGAAACGCACGCATAGAGCCAACTGCCTCATTGGCCGCTATCCAGACACAGGCAGCAGCTTCACTATGGGCCCCTGTGTCTTCCCGAACCATCGCAAGGTGCCTGGCTGAAGGACATCTGGTATCGCGGCGCCCATTACGTGTGCTGCCAATGACACCCACCCACCAACGCCTCCGTTTGGAGTGGTGTCGAGCACGACGGGATTGGACTGCAACGGAATGGAACCAGGTCGTCTTCAGCGACGAATCGAGATTCAACTTGAGCAGTGATGGCAATCGTGTTCGTGTGTGGAGGCCCCGTGGTGAACGCTTCAATCCTGCCTTCGCTTTACAGCGACACACCGCTCCCACAGCTGGTGTCATGGTATGGGGTGCCATTGCTTACGATACACGGTCACCCCTAATATTGATCCATGGCACAATGACAGCCCAGCGGTACGTCCATAACATCCTTCAGCCACATGTGTTGCCTCTCATGGCAGGGCTCCCAGGATCCATTTTTCAACAAGACAATGCTAGGCCACACACAGCAAGGATGTCACAAGACTGCCTCCGCCACATTACCACCCTTCCCTGGCCTGCTCTATCCCCAGATTTGTCACCAATCGAGCATATCTGGGATCATTTGGGACGGCAAGTTGGACACCCTACGAGGTTGGTCGAACTAGAGGCGCATTTACAGCAACTGTGGAACGAGATGTCTCAGGACATCATACGGAACTTGTATGCCTCAACGCCCGCTCGTATCACATCGTGCATTCACACTAGAGGGGGTCCAACAGAGTACTAAAACTTCTGTTCATCTGTACTTTTTTCTGCAATAAATGATCCTTTTTCTTGGATTTTCTAATCACTTATTTATATCAACGTAGTACTTACATGTGTAAAAT